>NC_092054.1:146375295-146525503 GCF_003086295.3 Arachis hypogaea
CCAAGAAAGAGGATTACAAAATAACTTGGAAAAAGACGACGCAAAGAAGTCGATCTCCTACAACCAACAAGTTATAAAAGTAGTCCCTGAAAGAGACCTGACAAAGGTCCAAAAAAGAGGACTACAAAAACAACGGGAAAAAGACCAACGTAAAGAAATCGGTTATGGATTGCTAGAAATAAATACAAGAGCCGGAAAACCGAAATACCAGTGGGGTCCACACATCCACAACCTCAAAGGATCCAAGCTACAAGCAATAAACACAAAGTAATTCAAAGAGGCCAAGCAGCAAGGCTTCAGCATTCTCAAAACCCAGAAAGATGCCAAGACAAGTGCAAACAAGCATGATATAAAATACAATATTATAACAAGCTTCAGGGTCAGGCCCAAAAGCTTGAAAGCTACTTGTTGTTTTTTCAAAATCAAAAGTTGCTGAACAAGAAACCAGAAGGAGTATCAACAGTCAAGCAAAATATTTAAACTACCAAATAAAGAGTTTAAAAGCCCACAAGCCGGGCTATCTACACAAATATCCAAGAAAATTCAGCTAAGATTAGAAGACTACTCGGCAGCATCAGTCCGAGGTGAAGGAGGGCAAGCTTGGAGAGGCACAGCATCTACTGTACCGTCGTCCCTATTCAGAATTTGACAATCAGGATCTAACTCTGGATGAACGATCCCAGCGAGAAGAGCTATAGAAGCTGACACCTTGGCAGAAGGCACAGGGGAAGGATCGACATCGTCATCATCCTGGTCATCAGGGACAATCTTACCATCCCTCACAACATTATCCAGAGTAATCAGCTCGGGCGTTCTCCAACTCCTCCTTCAAACGCATCCCTTCCCGATCGGCTGTGACGTAGCTGTCTTTATGCCTCAATGCCGTGTCCTCGGCCAACCGCACAGAAGCCGCCAGAGCAAAGGACCTCGCCTTCTCATTCTTCAGATCCTTCTCCAGTTTGGCCACCTTCACCTCAAGATCCTCCTTCAAGCCCTTCATCCTATCAAACTCTTGTTTAGCCTCCTCCATAAAGGCTTTGGTGGCATGAAGAGGAAGATTTTGAGTAGTCCGATACAGGGCAACCCCCATATGGGCCATCTTGATGCTGCTCCGAGTTATAAAATCTAAATGGCGAAGGAGCGAAACATCATCCATGGGGAGGGCACCATAAGGACCGATCTGTTGGTCAACAAACTCCACCGCATCAAAGTCAGGAGCGTCAAGGTTGAAAGGCTCAATTGTTTTTTGTTTTTTGCTGGAAAGAGCACCAGAAGTGGCGACAGAAGTTTGTGGAGGGTCAGCCGGACGAACTCGAGGAGTAGGGATCACCTTCCTCGGCCCAGGAGAACTCGGCACGGGCAGCTTCACCGAAACTTGAGAAGACCCCTCTCCCGCCACTTTGGCCGAAATATTTTGAGCAGTTGCAGCCTTCTTTGCCTTCTTAAAGGCCTTCATGGAATCATTGTTTTTCGACATCTCTGAAAATACAGAATCAACCATAGTGATAAGTTACTCTCTAGAAGAAGCAAAACTAAGAAACAAGTACAGAAACAAGTCAGACAATACCCAAAGTAGTTCGAGCCAAAGATGGATCACTCAAAAATTTTTTTGTATCCAGATGGGGTGGTTCCCCCCACAAATCTTCAAGAACAACTACAAAAGCCCGCTCAACCTCATCAAGCATCTCCCATGTATAGCGAGACACTCTCACATTCTTTTGCCACTCTAGAGGGATAGCAGGCTCGTCATTCTCATCAAGAAAAAAGGGGCAGACCCCCTCAACAGCACGGACTCGGAAGAAATAATTCTTAAAATCTTTAAAAGACTCATCATACATGGCAAAAATTTTATGCCCCTGGGCTGACCTGAAAGAAACCCAGGAAGCTTTCTTTTTGGAGGAACCTCCAGGCTTGGCAGATACAAAAAGATAGAGGAAAAAAGTTTGGGAAGGTGTTATGCCTAACTCTTGGCAAAGCAGCTGAAAAATCTTGATAAAACCCCAGGAATTCGGATGAAGCTGGGATGGGACAATATTACAAGACCACAACAAATCGATTTTGAAAGCAGTAAAAGGAAAGGTAATGTCCAACTGGCTGAAGAAATATTCATAGGCATAGAAAAAAGGACGCCCCCCCTCGACCAAAGTAGGAAAACAAACCCTCTCATCAGAACCAGGCGCCACAAGTTCATAATCCCTCTCCCAGGCGCTGCTACCACAAATCCTATGACGTTTCCTCAGCTCTACAAAAAAATCAGCATCCACCACAGAGACACACATCAAGACAAGAGAGTCCAACCAATCAGACATCCCCTCGGGAACTTTAGAAGACATCTCTACAATGTTATTGCGAGAAAACATGAGGCCAACTAATCCTACAATAAGAAAAGAAGATGGGATTACCAAAAAACATCTCGGACGAGGGGAAAAATAACTCGACTAGTATACAGAAGAACAAACAGAAAAGGAAAACCCCAAGACTCAAACCAAAGTCCTGGGGCATCCTTTGGAGGCAGTAACAAAGCAAGGTTTCAGGAAAAATCTACAGCTTATGACTCGACATCCCCCAAACAAGAAAAGAAGATTTCAAACAGCAAGCATTTTCATAGGAGAAACACAAAACACAAAAAAGTACAAAAGTCATCAAAGCCACTATCTTTTTACAGTCTATCAGCAAAAAGCTTCGACAACACCAAACATGCCAAGCAGAGGATCGTCAAAGACACAGCCTTTTCTCCAGAATCAAACAAATTATCATCAAAAGCACAAATGAAAATAGTGATAACATGCAAAATCCCTAAGAGCGTCAAAGCAATAGGAAAGACGAAAAGATTCATACAAAAGGGTGAAGAAACTTCAGAGCACGCATTACGACAATAACTAGACACAGCAAAAGCAGAAAGATCCAAACTTTCTCAAAGCAAAATCAAAACTTTCTCACCATCAGGCAAAAAAAATGACGTAGAAGGAAAGGAAGAAAGAACCAACCTAAAATGAAGAAAGAAGCTTCAAAAACAGAATCGCCCAGAAAATCGCCGAATGATGCCGCAAAGCAAAGACAAAGCTCAGGCAAAAAGTGATAAAGTAAAAGAAGAAGTTACAAAGAAGAACGAGGAAGAAAAACCATTTTTTGAGGAAGCAAAAATTCAAAATAAAGCCAAGGAAAACGGGGAAATTAATACCAATTAATGAAGGTATTAAACCTTCGCACGTTCCCTAGAACAAAGCGCTAATACAGAAGCGCACGCCTTTAAAGGAAAAAATGTTCTACATTCAAAAAGGTTCTACAAAGGAAGAAATCGACAAAATGCTTGAGTTCGGCTTCACTAGAGAAGGACCGAAGTCAAGGACTCGACCTCAAGAAAAAAAAAGAGAAGACCGAGCTCAAGTAGGGGCACTGTTCATACCCTGGGTCGAGCTATCCGACCTGGGATGATCGGCGACAAAGCGACCGACCTCTTCAGGTCAGGCTATTCGACCTCTTCTCAAAGAGGTCGGCCAAATCGACAGAAAAATTCAATAAAGGGCCCAAATAGAGGAACACGACCCAAATCCACAGGCCGTCTAAGCCTATAGAGATAAGGGCGGTTCCCTTGAAGATAAGCTGACCTCAACTCAAAGATAAAGATAAGATAAGATAACTAACTTATCTTATCTAGAAAGGTCACTCTACAACCACTATAAATACACTAGAGCACCCAGGTATAACTCATACTCTGATTCTACTAAAAACCTGTTTAATACCCATGCTAACTTAAGCATCGGAGTCTCTTGCAGGTACCCCCCACCCTCCGGTGACCAAGGATCAGCAGTGTAGCCAGCCAACAAGTTGGACACGACAGCTCCGGCCGCCACTCACCAGTCGGACACATCGGCACCGACCGGTACAGAAGATCTCGACCGAGATCGACCTCCAGTTTTAGATAATCCTTGGAACAAACAGCAAGAACAAATTTTGGAAATTTTAAAGAAAATAAAAACAAAAAGGACACCAAACTTAAAAATTTTTATACTTTGGACACTAATAATTCAAAAATGCACAAGAAAAACAAGGAAAGACACAAAACAAGAAAAACTAAAGATCAAACAAGGAAAATAAACAAGAACTTAAAGATTAAGAAAGAACTAAGAACATATAATTCGAAAAATTAAAAGAAAAATAAAATCATGCAATTGACACCAAACTTAAAACATGAAACTAAATTCAAACAGAAGACTAAATTATGAGCTTTTTATTTTTTTTTAATTTTTGAAAATAATTTAGAAAGAGAAAATAAAGATTTTAAAATTTTAACTAAAAACAATAATAGAAGACTCAATTTTAGTGACTCTAAACCAAAAAGATAAATTTTTCTTAATCTAAGCAACAAAATAAACCGTCAGTTGTCCAAACTCGAACAATCCCCGGCAACGGCGCCAAAAACTTGGTGTGGAAAATCGTGATTCACACTTTTCACAACTCCACACAACTAACCAGCAAGTGCACTGGGTCGTCCAAGTAATACCTTACGTGAGTAAGGGTCGATCCCACGGAGATTGTCGGCTTGAAGCAAGCTATGGTTATTTTGTAAATCTTAGTCAGGAGATTAATGATAAGAGTGATTGTATTTTTATGAAAAATAAATAACATGAAATAAACAGTACTTGTGATTCAGTAATGTGAAACAGGCTGAGGTTACAGAGATGCTCTGTCCTTTGAATCTCTACTTTCCTACTGCTTTCTTCTCCAAACACGCATGGCTTTCTTCAATGGCAAGCTTTATGATCTTCTCGGATGAAAAATACCAGGTACGATCTCTGCACGGCTAATCAACTGTCGGATTTCTCGTCTCGGATGAAAAATACCATGTACAGCTATTGCACGGCTAATCATCTGTCGGTTCCCACTAGTGTCGGAATAAGACCCTTGTCTTTTTGCACACTGTCACCGCACCCAACATTCGCAGGTTTGAAGCTCGTTACAGTCATCCCTTCCCGGATCCTACTCATTATACCACAGACAAGGTTTAGACTTTCCGGATCCCAGGAATGCTGTCAATCGATTCTAGCCTATACCACGAAGGTTCTAACCTCCGGACTCGGTCCGTGGATTAGAAACCCAAGAGATACGCACTCAAGCTGTCGCCCAATGACTACGTTGAGCTCAGATAGAACGGGAGTGGTTGTCAGGCACGCATTCATAGGTTGAGGATAATGATGAGTATCACGGATCATCATATTCTCTATATTGAAGTACGAGTGAGTATCTTAGAATAGAATCAAGCGTGATTGAATAGAAAACAGTAGTAATTGCATTAATCCATTGAAACACAGCAGAGCTCCTCACCCCCACCTATGGGGTTTAGAGACTCATGCCGTAGAAGATACAATATGAAGTTTAAAATGTCATGAGGTACAAAATGAATCTCTAAAAGTAGTTTTTATACTAGACTAGTGACTTAGGTTTACAGAAAATGAGTAACTAAGTGCAGATAGTGCAGAAATCCACTTTCGAGACCCACTTGGTGCGTGTCTGGGCTGAGCTTCCAAGCTTTCACGTGCATATGCTCAAAGTTGGCGTTAAACGCCACCCTGGGTGCCAAAATGGGCGTTTAACGCCGAAAAAGGTGCCAGTTCTGGCGTTTTACGCCAGAAAGTTTTAGGCTGACTTTGAACGCCAGTTTGGGCCATCAAATCTCAAGCAAAGCATAAACTATTATATATTTCTGGAAAGCCCAGGATGTCTATTTTCCAACGCAATTTAGAGCGAGCCAATTGGGCTTCTGTAGCTCGAGAAAATCTATTTCGAGTGCAGGAGGGTTAGAATCCAACAGCATCTGTAGTCCTTGAGATCCGGAAAGTCTAAACCTTGTCTGTGGTATTCCGAGTAGGATCTGGGAAGGGATGGCTGTGACGAGCTTCAAACTCGCGAGTGCTGGGCGTAGTGACAAACGCAAAAGGATCAATGGATCCTATTCCAGTATGATCGAGAATCGACAGATGAATAGCCGTGCCGTGACAGAGCATCTTGGACCATTTTCACTGAGAGGACGGGAAGTAGCCATTGACAACGGTGATACCCAACATACAGCTTGCTATGGAAAGGAGTAGGAAGGATTGGATGAAGACAGCAGGAAAGCAGAGGTTCAGAGGGACGAAAGCATCTCTATACGCTTATCTGAAATTCTCACCAATGAATTACATAAGTACCACTATCCTATTTTATATTTTATTTATCTTTTACTTATCAATTCATAAAATCAGTTGAATCCGCCTGACTGAGATTTACAAGGTGACCATAGCTTGCTTCAAGCCGACAATCTCCGTGAGATCGACCCTTACTCACGTAAGGTTTATTACTTGGACGACCCAGTGCACTTGCTGGTTAGTTGTACGAAGTTGTGAAACAGAATTAAGAACATGAACGTGCGCATTGAGTTTTTAGCGCCGTTACCAAGGAAGGAATGATCACGATTTCACACACCAAGTTTTTGGCGCCGTTGCTGGGGATTGTTCGAGTTTGGACAACTGACGGTTCATCTTGTTGCTCAGATTGGGTAATTTTATTTTAATTTTAAGCTTTTTGTTTTTATTATTCTTAATTTCAAAAAAAATATAAAAAAAATATTTTCAAAAATATAATTTTCTTCAGAATTTTTAAGAATGAATTCTAGAGTTTCATGAAGCACGTTGAAGCCAGGCCGGTTGTAAAGCCATGTCTAAATTCTTTTGGACTGAGGCTTCAACTAATCACTTCAATGCATGTAATATCCTGCTGAAACTTGGCTGGCCGTTGGCCATGTCTAGTGTTTTGGACCGGAGCTTTCACTGAAAGCTTGGCTGGCAAGTGAGCCATATCTAATTCCTGGACCGGAGCTTTAAACTAACATTGCAGATTCCTAGAATTCTTATTAAAAATTTTGAAATCCTTATTTTTCTTTTTCAAATAATTTTCGAAAAATACCAAAAAAATTCATAAAATCATAAAATCAAAAATATTTTTGTGTTTCTTGTTTGAGTCTTGAGTCAATTTTTAAGTTTGGTGTCAATTGCATGTTTATTCCCTTCTTGCATTTGTCGAAAATTCATGCATTGCATTCTTCATGATCTTCAAGTTGTTCTTGACAAGTCTTCTTGTTTGATCTTCATATTCTCTTGTTTTGTGTCTTTTGTTGTTTCTCATATGCATTTTTAATTTGTTAGAGTCTAAATATTGAAAATTTCTAAGTTTGGTGTCTTGCATATTTTTCTTTTCTTAAAAATTTTTCAAAAATAAGTTCTTGGTGTTCATCATGATCTTCAAAGTGTTCTTGGTGTTCATCTTGAAATTCATAGTGTTCTTGCATGCATTGTGTGATTTGATTCATGATTTTCATGTTTTGAGTCTTTTCATTATTTTTCTCTTTCTTCATTAAAAATTCAAAAATCAAACAAATATCTTTCCCTTATTTCACTCATAAAATTCGAATATTTGAGTTGACTTTTTCAAAACTTTTTAAAATCTAGTTGTTTCTTATGAGTCAAATCAAATTTTCAATTTAAAAATCCTATCTTTTTCAAATCTTTTTCAAAAATCAAATCTTTTTCATTTTCTTTCTATTATTTTCAAAAATTTCAAATTAATTTTCAAAAATCTTTTTCTTATCTTTATTTCATATTTTAGAATTCAATGCTAACAATTAATGTGATTGATTCAAAAATATTAAGTTTGTTACTTGCCTAATAAGAAAGGTTCAATCTTTAAATTTTAAAATCATATCTTTTTGTTACTTGTTAGTCAAGTAATCAACTTTAATTTTCAAAATCAAATCTTTTTAAATTTCTTTTTCAAATCTTTTTCAAAATAAATTTCAATCACATCCTTTTCAAAATTTAATTTCAAAATCTTTTCTAACTTCTTATCTTTTCAAATTTGATTTTCAAATCTTTTTTCAATTAACCACTTTACTTCTTATTTGATTCTTATCTTTTTCAAAACTACCTAACTAACTAACTCTCTCTCTCTCTCTAATTTTCGAAAATCCATTCCCTCTTTTTCAAATTTCTTTTTTAATTAACTAATTGTTTTAATTTTAATTTAATTTGATTTCAATTTTTAATTTTCGAATCTTTAACTTTAAATTTTAATTTTATTTTATTTTATTTTCGAATTCTTCTCTTCCTCATCTCCTTCTAATTATTTATTCATCTACTAACACTTCTCTTCCACCTAAAATTCGAACCCCATCTCCCTCTCTGTGTTCGAGTTTTTCCTCTTCTCCTTCTTATATTCTTATCTTCTTATACTTGCATAAGGAATCTCTATACTGTGACATAGAGGATTCCATATTTTCTTTTGTGTTCTCTTCTTTTTCATATGAGCAGGAACAAGGACAAGAACATTCTTGTTGAAGCAGACCCTGAACCTGAAAGGACTCTGAAGAAGAAACTAAGAGAAGCTAAAATACAACAATCCAGAGAAAACCTTACAGAGAATCTTGAAAAAGAAGACATGGCCGAAAATAATAACAATGCAAGGAAAATGCTTGGTGACTTTACTGCACCAAATTCCAATTTACATCGAAGAAGCATCTCAATCCCTGCCATTGGAGCAAACAATTTTGAGCTTAAACCTCAATTAGTTTCTCTGATGCAACAGAACTGAAAGTTTCATGGACTTCCATCCGAAGATCCTTTTCAGTTCTTAACTGAATTCTTGCAGATCTATGATACTGTTAAGACCAATGGGGTTGATCCCAAGGTCTACAGGCTTATGCTTTTCCCATTTGCTGTAAGAGACAGAGCTAGAATATGGTTGGACTTTCAACCTAAGGATAGCATGAACTCTTGGGATAAGCTGGTCACGACTTTCTTAGTCAAGTTCTTTCCTCCTCAAAAGCTTAGTAAGCTTAGAGTGGATGTTCAAACCTTCAAACAGAAAGAAGGTGAATCCTTCTATGAAGCTTGAGAGAGATACAAGGAACTGACCAAAAAGTGTCCTTCTGACATGCTTTCAGAATGGACCATCCTGGATATATTCTATGATGGTCTATTTGAGCTATCAAAGATGTCACTGGACCATTCTGCAGGTGGATCCATTCACCTAAAGAAAACGCCTGCAGAAGCTCAAGAACTCATTGACATGGTTGCAAATAACCAGTTCATGTACACTTCTGAAAGGAATCCTATGAATAATGGGATGCCTATGAGGAAGGGAGTTCTTGAAATTGATACTCTGAATGCCATATTGGCTCAGAATAAAATATTGACTCAGCAAGTCAATATGATCTCTCAGAGTCTGAATGGATTGAAGGAATCATCCAACAGTACTAAAGAGGCATCTTCTGAAGAAGAAGCTTATGATCCTGAGAACTCTGCAATAGCAGAGGTGAATTACATGGGTGAACCCTATGGAAACACCTATAATCCCTCATAGAGAAATCATCCAAATTTCTCATGGAATGATCAACAAAATCCTCAACAAGGCTTTAATAATGGTGGAAGAAACAGGTTTAGTAATAGCAAGCCTTTTCCATCATCCACTCAGCAACAGACAGAGAGTTCTGAGCAGAATCCATCTAGCTTAGCAAATATAGTCTCTGATCTATCTAAGGCCACTGTAAGTTTCATGAATGAAACACGGTCCTCCATTAGGAATTTGGAGGCACAAGTGGGCCAGCTGAATAAAAGGGTCACTGAAATTCCTCCTAGTACTCTCCCAAGCAATACAGAAGAAAATCCAAAGAGAGAGTGCAAGGCCATTGATTTAATCACCATGGCCAAACCTACAAGGGAGGAAGAGGACGTGAATCCCAGTGAGGAAGACCTCCTGGGACGTCCAGTGATCAACAAGGAGTTTTCCTCTGAGGAACCAAAGGAATCTGCGGCTCATCCAGAGACCATAGAGATTCCATTGAACCTCCTTATGCCATTCATGAGCTCTGATGAGTATTCTTCTTGTGAAGAGAATGAAGATGTTACTGAAGAGCAAGTTGCCAAGTACCTTGGTGCATTCATGAAGCTGAATGCCAAATTATTTGGTAATGAGACTTGGGAAGATGAACCTCCCTTGCTGATCAATGAACTAAGTGATCTGGATCAACTGAGATTGCCTCAGAAGAAACAGGATCCTGGAAAGTTCTTAATACCTTGTACCATAGGCACCATGACCTTTTAGAAGGCTCTATGTAACATTGGGTCAGGGATAAATCTCATGCCACTCTCTGTAATGGAGAAACTGGGAATCTTTGAGGTGCAAGCTGCCAGAATCTTATTTGAGATGGCAGACAACTCAAGAAAACAGGCTTATGGACTAGTAGAGGACGTGTTAGTAAAGGTTGAAGGCCTTTACATCCCTGCTGATTTCATAATCCTAGACACTGGGAAGGATGAGGATGAATCCATCATCCTTGGAAGACCCTTCCTAGCCACAGCAAGAGCTGTGATTGATGTGGACAGAGGAGAGTTGGTCCTTCAATTGAATGAGGAATACCTTGTGTTTAAAACTCAAGGATCTCCTTCTGTAACCATGGAGAGGAAGCATGAAAAGCTTCTCTCACTACAGAGTCAACCAAAGCCACCACAGTCAAACTCTAAGTTTGGTGTTGGAAGGCCACAACCAAACTCTAAGTTTGGTGTTGGGAGGTCCCAACCTTGCTCTAAACATCTGTGAGGCTCCATGAGAGCTCACTGTCAATCTATTGACATTAAAGAAGCGCTTATTGGGAGGCAACCCAATGTTATTTAATCACATCTATTTTATTTATTTTGTGTTTTATTAGGTTGATGATCATGTGGAGTCACAAAAACTACTGAAAAATAAAAAACAAAATGAAAAAACAGCATTGAAAATAGCACACCCTGGAGGAAAGCAGTCTGGTATTTAAACGCCAGAAACAAGCATCTGTCTGGCGTTTAACGCCAGAAACAGGCACCAAGCTGGCGTTTAACGCCAGAAACAAGCATCTACCTGGCGTTAAATGCCAGAAACAGGCAGCAGTCTGGCGTTAAACGCCAGGATTGCATAGCAAGGGCGTTTTACACGCCTAATTGGAGCAGGAATGTTAAGTCCTTGGCTCCACTGAATCTGTAGACCCCACAGGATCCCTACCACTTCTTCTCTCATCTTCACACCTTTTTATAACACTCTTCCTCAATAAACCTCCACCAATCACCTCCATTACTCCTCCAAAACCATTATACAACCCACCTACACCCACCCACTTAATTTCAAACCATCACTCCTTCCTTTTCACACATCATAACCACCTAAACCCCCTTGTCCGAACCATTCACACACCTCCATCTCCTCCATTTTCTTCTTCTTCTACTCACTTCTTTCTTCTTTTGCTCGGAGACGAGCAAACCTTCTAAGTTTGGTGTGGTAAAAGCATTGCTTTTAGTTTTTCCATAACCATCTAAGGCACCTAAGGCCAGAGACAATCTCATTGAAGAGGACAAGCTCATCACTAAGAAAAGGATGGAGCAAACAAGAGATCATGGATCTCAACAAGAGCATGAGAAAATCCCTCACCATGAAATCCCTGAGATGTCTCAAGGGATGCACTTTCCTCCACAAAACTATTGGGAGCAAATCAACACCTCCCTAGGAGAATTAAGTTCCAACATGGGACAACTAAGGGTGGAACACCAAGAGCACTCCATCATCCTCCATGAAATTAGAAAAGATCAAAGAGATATGAGGGAGGAGCAACAAAGGCAAGGAAGAGACATAGAGGAGCTCAAAAGCACCATTGGTTCTTCAAGAAGAGGAAGACGCCACCCTCACTAAGGTGGACTCATTTCTTAATCTCCTTGTTTATTTACTTTCCTGTTTTTTTATTTTTGAGCTTTATGTTTTATTTATGTTTGTGTCTTTACTATATGATCACTAGTGTCTAAGTGTCTATGCCTTAAAGTTATGAATATGAATCCATTACCTCTCTTAAATGAAAACTGTTTTAATTACAAAAGAACAAGAAGTACATGGTTTCGAAAATTCATCCTTGAAACTGGTTTAATTATTTTGATGTGGTGACAATACTTTTTGTTTTCTGAATGAATGCTTGAACAGTGCATATGTCTTTTGAGTTTGATGTTTATGAATGTTAAATATGTTGGCTCTTGAAGAATAAGGAAAAAGGAGACATGTTATTTGATAATCTGAAAAATCATAAAAATGATTCTTGAAGCAAGAAAAAGCAGTGAATACAAAAGCTTGCAGAAAAAAAAATAGCGAAAAAAAAAAGAAAGAAAAAGAAAAAGCAAGCAGAAAAAGCCAAAAGCTCTTAAAACCAAAAGGCAAGAGCAAAAAGCCAATAGCCCTTAAAACCAAAAGGCAAAGGTAATAAAAAGGATCCAAGGCTTTGAGCATTAGTGGATAGGAGGACCTAAAGGAATAAAATCCTGGCTTAAGCGGCTAAACCAAGCTGTCCCTAACCATGTGCTTGTGGCGTGAAGGTGTCAAGTGAAAACTTGAGACTGAGCGGTTAAAGTCAAGGTCCAAAGCAAAAAAAGAGTGTGCTTAAGAACCCTGGACACCTCTAATTGGGGACTTTAACAAAGTTGAGTCACAATCTGAAAAGGTTCACCCAATTATGTGTCTGTGGCATTTATGTATCCGGTGGTAATACTGGAAAACAAAGTGCTTAGGGCCACGGCCAAGACTCATAAAGTAGCTGTGTTCAAGAATCAACATACTGAACTAGGAGAATCAATAACACTATCTGAACTCTGAGTTCCTATAGATGCCAATCATTCGGAACTTCAATGGATAAAGTGAGATGCCAAAACTATTCAAGAGGCAAAAAGCTACAAGTCCCGCTCATCTGATTGGAGCTAAGTTTCATTGATATTTTGGAATTTATAGTATATTCTTTTCTTTTTATCATATTTGATTTTCAGTTGCTTGGAGACAAGCAACAATTTAAGTTTGGTGTTGTGATGAGCGGATAATTTATACGCTTTTTGGCATTGTTTTTACATAGTTTTTAGTATGATTTAGTTAGTTTTTAGTATATTTTTATTAGTTTTTAATTAAAAATCACATTTTTGGACTTTACTATGAGTTTGTGTGTTTTTCTGTGATTTCAGGTATTTTCTGGCTGAAATTGAAGGACCTGAGCAAAAATCAGATTCAGAGGTTGAAGAAGGACTGCAGATGCTGTTGGATTCTGACCTCCCTGCACTCAAAGTGGATATTCTGGAGCTACAAAACTCCAAATGGCACGCTCTCAATTGCGTTGGAAAGTAGACATCCAGGGCTTTCCAGAAATATATAATAGTCTATACTTTGATTAAGGATAGATGACATTGAACGCCAGTTTCATGCTGCATTCTGGAGTCAAACGCCAGAAACAGGTTGCAAAGTGGAGTTAAACGCCAGAAACAGGTTACAAACTGGCGTTCAACTCCAAGAAAGACCTCTACACGTGTAAAGCTCAATGCTCAGCCCAACCACATACCAAGTGGGCCCCGGAAGTGGATTTCTGCACCATTTACTCATTTCTGTAAACCCTAGTAACTAGTCTAGTATAAATAGGACTTTTTACTATATTTGGAACATCTTTAGTTTTTATCTTTAGATCACGTTTGGGGGCTGGCCTCTCGGCCATGCCTGGATCTTCATCACTTATGTATTTTCAACGGTAGAGTTTCTACACACCATAGATTAAGGTGTGGAGCTCTGCTGTTCCTCAAAGATTAATGCAAAGTACTACTATTTTTCTATTCAATTCAACTTATTCCGCTTCTAAGATATTTATTCGCACTTCAATATGATGGATGTGATGATCGTGACAGTCATCATCATTCTCAACTTATGAACACGTGCCTGACAACCACTTCCGTTCTACCTTAGATTGAATGGATATCTCTTGGATATCTAATACAGGGGACCGAGTCCGAGTTATTAGTGTCTTCGTGGTATAAGTTAGCACCCATGGATGGCCATTCTTGAGATCCGGAAAGTCTAAACCTTGTCTGTGGTATTTCGAGTAGGATCTGGGAAGGGATGGTTGTGACGAGCTTCAAACTCGCGAGTGCTGGGCGTAGTGACAGACGCAAAAGGATCAATGGATCCTATTCCAGTATGATCGAGAACCGACAGATGAATAGCCGTGCCGTGATAGAGCATCTTGGACCATTTTCACTGAGAGGACGGGAAGTAGCCATTGACAACGGTGATGCCCAACATACAGCTTGCCATGGAAAGGAGTAGGAAGGATTGGATGAAGACAGTAGGAAAGCAGAGGTTCAGAGGGACGAAAGCATCTCTATACGCTTATCTGAAATTCTCACCAATGAATTACATAAGTACCACTATCCTATTTTATATTTGAGTAGTGCTAGGGAGCCAATGGCCTAAGTGTACAATGTGTACAATGGGCTAAATCTTTGGTTTATGAATAAAATGAACATCACCTATACTATACAGAATAACCATCCGGATACCAGGGATAATAAACATCTCATGTTATAAAAAGCTAATTTTGGGTTCACCAAGGTTCGAACTCTTGACCTTCCGGATCTGGAACTCTAATACCATGTCCTGAAACCACTCATCCCAAAAGCGTAACCTGACAAGACAATGTAACACTAATAATCATATCTCTAATACTTTCTAAACCTTCATTGTACACATTGTACGCTTAGGTCATTGGCTCCCTATACTTTCTCTTTATATTTTATTTATCTTTTACTTATCAATTCATAAAATTAGTTGAATCCGCCTGACTGAGATTTACAAGGTGACCATAGCTTGCTTCAAGCCGACAATCTCCATGGGATCGACCCTTACTCACGTAAGGTTTTTTACTTGGACGACCCAGTGCACTTGCTGGTTAGTTGTACGAAGTTGTGAAACAGAATTAAGAACATGAACGTGCACATTGAGTTTTTAGCGCCGTTACCAAGGAAGGAATGATCACGATTTCGCACACCACTTTACTCTTTCATTGTCTAGAACTGAAAGTGCCTCAGCATGCTTGAATTTTTCATATTGGGCTTTATCAAGTTGTTTCTCACATTCTTCTTGTTTGGCCTCGATAGAAACGATCTCCTGGATAAGTTGGTGTTGTTCTTGCTGGGCAGTGGCTAGAGGTGTAGCTATATCAGCTCTTCTCTTCAGAATTTTGGCAAGTTTTTTTATTAATTTGAGCCAATTCTGCTTCAAGTTTTCTCTCTTCCTTATCATAGTGAGCCTGAACAGAAATAGCCTAAGAGATTCTCAAATCAAACTCTGCACAGGAAGCTTTGATTAGTTGAAGGGTTGCAGTATAGCTTTCTGCCTCAGTTCTGATTTTAGTCTCTTCATCTATGGCTTCTTGGAGTTTTCCCTGGGTAGTTACGCTCCTGTGGACAATTTGTTTGAATTGATGGACTATGACAGAGTGTGGAGTAGGATCTGGAAGTTCAAAAGGTAAATTCAAAAGATCAAACAAAAGCTTGTTAAGGTTTGCATCATTAATCCATTCAGTAGGTGGATGATCCAAGAGTTTGAGGAGTGATAGAAGTTGTTCTCGAGCATTAACATTTAGCTTAGATGGAGGACCAGATGTAGAAGGACCAAGGAGTATAGGGGCAGAAATAGGCACTTCGCCTTCTTGGATAGCTTGATTTAGGATGGAGACCAGGTTGGCCAAAGTGGCACTTGTAGGTTCGGTAGAAACTCCCAAATTTCCATATACTTGACCAAGGGGAGTTTGAAATTCAGCTTGTTGGGGAGGACTGGAGGTTCTTTGAGGAGAAGGAAAGGTTTCTAGGACTCTCGATAAAGAATCCGAATCAGGACTAGTAGTCTCAGCAACTTGAGATGGGGAGTCAGAATTAGGGGCCACTTGAAATTCAGACGAAGGTGCAACCTGGATGATTGGAGAGGTATGTCCAGTATTCAAAGTTCACGTTGGTGAGTGTTGAGTATGCTCTGTTGTTAAATCAACCACATGTGTCCCAGTGGGAGGTGGAAACGCGATTTGAAGAGGCTAAACAAATCCTATAACCTGGATGGATGAGAGAGATGTGGATTGTCTTATGTCTTGTTGTTGTTGTTGAGGTGGCTGATCAAGTGCCAGTGGAGAGGTGATTGATTGAGCAGCGGTAGTGGGATGAAATGTGAGATGCAGTAAGTCAAGATTTATTTTGACTTAATCGAAAAATATGTGAAAACGATAAAAGGTTACCAGAATGGGTCTTGTTCTTCAAACAAATTGAAGACCCGAATCTGAATCAACTGTATCCTCTGATTGTGAGGAAGCAGCAAGGATGTTCCGAATAGATTGCTCACTTTCATTAGAGCTCTCACTCGACGGTTACAATTGTAACTAAAGACAAGTTGATATTAAAAGAGTTGCAAATATATATATGATTATCGAAGAATTTCGGTGAAAGAATAATCATATAAATATAGTTACCTTCCTAGAAATTTTTGAAGGTGTCCGTCGACTTTTCCTTAATGGTTGGCGTGAAGAAGCTGTGGTTTTAGCTTTTCTTTTTTGAGTTCTCTTTGGAGAACCCTCAGCAGCAGGGATATCTGGGACAATAGAGCATTTGATCTCTTCCAAGGTACGACTGTACCTAGAATAGTAAGCAGTCCACTTTCGAAGCAAGATTTGGTAATGTATGAACTTCGATCATAAACCAGGTAATTAAAACTCTCTCTCTGTTGTTGATTTTTCAAGAGACAGATATCAAGCTTTCTTTTTGAAGCCAAGGTGATATGGAAAAATGGTTTATTGTTTTGAAGGAGTGGGGTTGGGATGGCTTGTGAGAAGCCCAGTTGCCTGGCTGTAAAATGAGGGGCGTACAAAGTCACTTTGAATCTTTCTTTTTTGTGTTGGGGTAGCCCTGTAGAAATTACTTGAACAACCAGTAAATTCGCCCAACTTCGATTAATAAGTTCATTTTCTTCAGCATCATTTGAAAAGAGTAAGCACTCAAAACACGCAAGACCACAATTTTACCTTTATAATTTTTTATTTTATTAAAGATATAATAATTTATGTATCTATTCCTATCAACTTAAATTTAAAAAAAATATATATCATAATATAACATCCAAACTTTTATGACCTAATAAAAATTTAGAATTTGATCATTATTGACTTTTCAAAAAAAATTTCAGTATAAAATCAATAAAAAGAAATCTTAAAAATATTTTTAAATAGATTTAAATTTTTAAGAGAAGTAAAATAAAAAATTTAAAAATATTAAAAATATTGACCATTTTAATTTATTTCTTACTTTTTTTTATTACATATTTAATGAAAAAATGATAGATGAATAAACATGTTAATGTTCGCGTGTGCCTATTAATCTACTCTATTAGTTATATTTAATAAATCAAATTAACTGGAAATGACTTTTCTAAGGTAGCGTTTAATAGAGAGATAAAGACTGAAAGACTGAGATTGAGAGACAGAGACCGAAATAAATTTTAGTATTTTGTTTGGTGCAAAGTGAGAGACAGAAATTGAAACAAGAATAAAATTCTAATTTAATTTGCACAAAGGATAAAATTGGAATTAATTAATTGAAATGAGGGTATTTTAGGTATAAAATGTTATTAAATTTTCAATCTCTGTTTCTAAAAATTTTAGTCTCCTGTATCTCTACTTTTTGGAGGTACTGAAATACTAAAATTTTAGAAATAGAAACAGAAATTTTAATACCAATCTCTAAGTTAACAAACATAATATTATGTCTCAGTTTTCCAGTCTTTGTTCCAGTACCTCAAAACAAACGTTACCTAAAGAAAGTGGATATTCCACGTATATTCGTCCACGTTTTTCTTTTACTATAACTTTCATATAAATAATTTACATTAAAGTTGTTTTAAAAAGTGTGTCCAAATTAAAAGATAATTTTGTTCGAAGCAACTACTGGACCGCGACGAGTAGTCACATAATTATTACTTTATTTAGTGTATGTTGGGGCCCCAATAACGTTGAAGAAGACATCCAAACCCAAGGATTCACAACACTTGTTCGTTCACTTCTAGGCTTAGATGGACCTACTAGCTATAATGCAGACCAAGAAAAATATTAAAAGATGGACCCAACTAACCTCATCCACCTCCTCGAGATTACAATACACAACCAATTCACAACACCTGTTTATTTGTTGTACGCTTAGATCGACATACTAGGCTCCTCTCCCTCGAGATTGCAATATACAATTACACGATACAATCATGTGAGATAGATGTACCTTAGAATAAAGGCAAATTTTATGGCGTCTATGAATTTTTGTCTAAATTTTGTCTAATTTACTTTTTATAGTATATTTTAATTTTTTAAAAATTATTTTTTTTATATATTTTAAATTAAATAATAACTTTTAATTTTTTTTAATAAATAGATACCATTTTTTAAATACCATAATATTCATCTAAAATAAATTATAATTTATGTATAATATATATTAAAATATAAAACATATATTAAAATAAATTAAATTATATATATATATATATATTTAACTAATTTAAATTAATTTAATAATTAATTTATCAATTTACTTAAATTAATATAAAAAATTTTAATTTTATATTGTGTATGTAATAATAATTTATTGATCATCAATAAAATTTTAAATAAAATTTAAATTTATAATAAATTAATTTTTAATTTATTAAATTAAAAAATACCGTTATATATATATATATATAAACACAGATCCAAATTGTAGGAAGAGGAGAATTTGTTCCTGTAAAAATTTTGAAAAAAATAATAATTATATATAAATATATATATATTTAAAATTTGTTTATATTATGTTTGCTTTTAAAATAAAATATATTTTTTTTGTATTTTATGTTAAAAAATATTTAATAAACTTAATATACAATAATAATTATCTTGTTAAATTTAATTTAGTATACAAACTAAAAATAAATAAATAAATCAACTAAAAATTAGTGATAATTAACTTATAACATTGACTAATAATTAGTTAATAATTAATTGAAACTTTGTTTTTTAATTAAATACAATTTCAATTATTAGTGATGATTTCTTAAAAAAGTTATTTAAGATAAAAAAATATATTAACCATATATTAATATACTGTATTAATATTTTTTATTACAATATTTTTATTATAATAATTATTTTGATTAAAAAATTTTATACCATCAATACCATAATGAGTAAATTTTATAATTGAACAGGAGATAATGAATAGTTAAATAATTGTTTAAAAATACATATAAAAAATAATATTCAATTATATTTATAATAAAAAAATAATTATAAATAATTTTTTTTATTTTGAATACTATAACGTGGATTGTAAATTTTTTTTATTATTTTAAATATTATAATAGGTGAGTGTGTATGTACGCGCGCTTGCGTGTATTTCTAGTTTTTATCCATATTTATAAATAGTTCTAATTTAACATTTTAAATATATCTAAGCTAATTTAGATTGGTCGAGTTAAGAGTGGTCAACTCAGTCATTCGTTTAGATATGTTTTAGAATTCGAATTTTGTCTTATATACATAACAACTCATTGACTAATGACAAACCTTTAAATTGACCTCAAATTTACAATAGATTAATTTTTAACTTAGAGTATAGAATACTATAAAAAAAAAATCCATACTTAAGTTTTATTTTGTATATTTACTGTTAAATTTTTGTGAATATGTATATATGTTATTATATAAATACATAATAATTGACTTAATTGTTAATTTTTTATATATACCTAACATAATCTAAATACATATTATATCCATACATCCATTTAATTTTCTTGATGATTAACACATCCATCGCATACCATCTTTAGAAAAATTATATAGAATATGTGTTCTCGAAGACTAATTAAAAATCTCCGCATAAATGTTATTTCCCATTCATTTGTCTATCATGAGTTCCAGAGCATCTTTTATTTGTTGTTCCAAATTTCTGGCATTATATTCGTATAATATCTAACATTACATTGACACAAACAATAAGAAGAATTTCTATCAAATTCAAACGCAATTACAAGTGTGAATTTTAAATCAAATTTTACTTGTAATTTTTAGATGACAACCTCACCAAGGTGCGGATTAATTATTCTTCCGCCCTCTCCACCTAAAAAAAGAAGAAAAAAAAAGAGTCAGCAACTCGTTCGTCAAATAGACTGTAAAGGGCGAGAGTAATATATATATATCCTTCACATTTTAAGTGAAAAAAGTAACATAATATAATGAATAAGAAATCAACTTTCACAATCTCTTGCTCTCTGTTTCAATCTCCCTGGTTTGCTCGTGTCTTGAACATCAAGATATGTATTGTATGGAAATCTTATCTTAGTCTCAACAGTCTGGTTCAATCTCTCTGGAGTATCTTTTGTTTTCCAACCTAATTTAGTATTTTGTTTTCGAGTAATATCTTCTAATTCAATTAAAAAAAAATAATTAAATGCTTTAGTTTTTAATAAATTTTAATTATTAAATTAATTTTCAACTTTTTTATTTGAGAAATTAAATGCGTTATATGTCAAATTTTCTAAAAAATTCTAGACAAACCAGTTTTTATTTAATCTACATATAGACAAACAATATAATTCGATGAATAATTTGTTTATGAACTAAAAATTGAAACTAGTTTAATAATAATTACTAAAATATTTGACAGAAAATAATTTTTTTTAGATTGATTTAAGATATTATTCTTTATCTTTATTATTATTTCGGTTTTGGTTCCTTTTTAACCCAATTAAGCTAAGTAAATAATATTTAAGTAAAAAAAAGAACAAAAGACATGTAAATCCCAAATTGTTGGATTTATTTATTATTTCATCATCCCTCTTTCTTAATAATCTAATAATTAAATTCAAATTTAGTTTAGCCGTCTATAAAAATAATTTTAATAAGCTAAGTACTGAACCGCTAATAAATCATTTTCGATACATCTCGAATGGTAACTAATAATTAAGATATAAATTACCTTATTATAGTTAGAATTCTAAAATTTCTTAACTTCATGTTAACTTATTAAAAAGATATGTAAGAGCGAAAATATATCTGAATTTATGAAAATAAACAAAAAATTTTAATTTTTTAATATTCTTTAACTAAAATATTTTTTATTTCTAATAGAATTGAATTGTAATTTTTTTATAAAAAAAATTATGAAAATGACTTTCATGTATTAAAAATCAAAATTTTAAAGTTATTATTTATATTTGAGTATGATGTTAATTAAATCATAAAATTCAAATAAAATAGTATATTTGATTTTAGAGGAATGTTAGGGCCAGTAACTTTTGTGATTTATAGCCATCAAATAGCCATCAATGATGATTTTAATGGTGTGAGATTGGTGTGAGATTTCATCCAATAGCTCACTTTTCTTTACTGATTACATACTGGCTAAAATTTAACAAAATTGCTGACTTCTTAGACTTTTCCTTGATTTTATTCTCATTTAATTTTAAATAAAAATAATAATAATTTATTCAACTCAGAATTTGTGATAATAATATATATGTCTATAAATAAATTTAAAATTAATAATTTTCTAAGAATCACTTGACAAATTAGCCAAATAATTAAAAGGTGAAAACTCAGGTGAAGTCGATTTCATGTGAAGTTAATATCTGAGAGCGTTAGATGAAAATTTAGTCAAATCAGTCAAATCGTCTAACGACTCTCAAATATCAACTTCACATAAAGTCGACTGCACCTGAGTTTCCACCTACTTAAAAAGCTACGGATTGAAAGTTTGAAACCCTATGGCCGTTTCTTTTTAAGAAAAGGTTATATCTCTTTCTGTTGAGGTGGGGGAAACACGGGTTGACGGGTACTTTTTTAATTTATTATCTACTTTCCATTTTGATGTGAGAGGCATCACAAAACGACAAATTAAAGTTAAATGTCATTGAAAATTTTAGCGATGCATATTTCGAGATCCGTACAATAATTAACAGCGATATTGTTGGAGTTATTAAAAAAAATAAATATAAAAACCAAATAGTCGGACATAAATTATTTTTTTTATGGACTGCGTGCGTGTTGGTGTATTGGCGGGATATTGGCCAAGGAAAAAAATTATGGATGGGTGCACTCACCCTCAACACGCCGAGAGTGTAGTGGCTGAGCGGGAGAGCGAGGTGCCAGCACGCCTGCAACACGCCAGGGGCGTGCTGACTCACCACACAAGGGACGTGTACATGGAGGACCGTGAAGCACAGCAGAATTGACTGCGGAGTTCCAATGCTGCTGCTGCACCACGCGGGGGGCGTGTTGCCAGACCTGCCTGCATGCAGGGAACAGCCCCCCACCCCGAGAACCAGCGCCAGTTATATATATATATATATATATATGCATTTGGTGAGCTTCTCCTCCCATTCATGAAGTGTTTCTTCCCATCCTATTGAGCTGAAGCCAAAATAAGAGAGAAGAAAAAAAGGAAGTGTGTGTTTGTGTTAGTTAATGAATAGTGGTGAGTTTAAAAAAAATATTAGTTCTAAGGATTAAAAAAAATGGTACGTAATTATCTAGCGCCTGAAGAACATATTATCAATTATTTGGATCATTCTATTTATGTAAGTGGATAAATTTATTTTTTTTACTGTATTTAAAATTTATTTTATTTTTTATGTGTTTCTATTTTTTTATGCATATATATTTTGTAATGAGAATATTATTGTGTAATTTATAAATATTTTAAGAATATAACAATAATTTTTATAAAATAAACGTTAATAATAATAATAATAAGAGGTATAATTTGTTATAATTTTTGTTATTATGAATATGTCGATGAATAAAAAAAAATATTTTGACTTTGTAAAAAAATATATGTTGCGTATGAGTAAGTAAAAATAGTATATTATATTATATTGTTATTAAAAATAATAATATATTATATTATAAAATAGTATATTATATTATATTGTTATTAAAATAGTATATTATATTATAATTAAAAAACTGAAAAAATAAATAATTTGATAAATATTATTAAATATAATATGTGATAGATAAATATTATATTATATTATATTGTTGTTAAAAAATTAAAAAAATAAATAATTTGATAAAATAAATAAAGATTATTAAATAATATGTGATAGATAAATATTATTAAATATTGTTATTGCATAAATATGTTAATGTATATTAAAATATTTATAAGGATTATTATTTAATTAATGTAACATATGTCTTTGTTGATGCAGCCTAACAGGAATTTGTTGGTGCGTAAACTGGATCCGCCACAGACGTGGAATCTGATGGTGGAGAACTACTTACGCGCCACGTCTACCACGTCTCTAGAATTGGAATCATAAGAGGATTTCACCCCATACTAGCTGCTCTGGTTGAAAGGTGGAGGCCTAAAACCCACAGCTTTGTATTGCTGATCGGTGAGGTTACAGTGACATTAGAGGATGTCGCTCATATATTCGGCATACCCATTGATGGAGAGCCTGTCAGTGGATGGACAGATAGTAGTAGCGACTTCGTTCAAAGTCAGAGAATAGCGATATTCGGTCGTGAGCCATCAGTCAGTCATAATGCGAAGTCCTATATAAAGCTAGGTTGGGTTCGACGTATCAGAGACGCAGAGCCGTTGGACACTGAGGAGTCCATCAGGAGATACGTCAGATGTCATATTTTCTGTTTGTTAGGGTCGACCCTATTCACGGACAAGTCGACCGCATATGCCCATGCGAAATATCTACCATTGCTTCGCGATTTCGAGCAGATCCATACTTATAGTTGGGGGTCAGCATGTCTCGCGCATCTTTACAGAGTACTATGCCATGCATCATGATATGATACAAAGGAGATGGATGGCCCTCTGAATCTGTTGTTTGTTTGGGCATGGGAGCGAATGCCGTGTCTTGCTCCCGTACCGAGACAAACCCTTCCACCGGCCGAGATACCAGTTGCCAGGAGGTAATAAGTCTTATTTTAGTCGTGTGTTATATTCATGATGCATGTTTTAGTTATGGTGAGTTATTTAATTTTTTTCAATTAATAATGTGTCAGATGGAGTCATTCAGAACGGACCATAGCATGGTTATCCAAGACCGTAGAGACATTCAGGCATGATATAGACTTCATGCAGGAGGTAAATAGTTATGGCTTTTCTGTTCCTTTTTTCCAACCATTATTGTTACGGTTCTAATATGCCAATAATACTGTAGCAATTTGAGTGGCGGCCGTACCACGGATTGATCGTCCCGGACGAGTTGCATGCCCATCTTGAGGTGTGTGACATCGTTGCTCCATTGTTGTCGTTCGAGTGTGTCGAGTGGCACCCTGCGGACCGAGTGATGCGTCAGTTTGGATATGCACAACCTCCTCCGCGGGCAGCAAGGGATATTCCACTTGATCAGCATTGCATCGTTCTACGCGGAGTGCAGCTTCATGACTGGACAGTTTTGCATGGGCCATGGATAGAGGAGTGGGCCAACAGGCGGCACAGTCGATTGTGGGATCAGCACCCCCTTCCGACCTGGGATTTTTTACCGACGGTGGAGTACCGGGATTGGTACGTACGCTCCTATGGACATCTGTTGAGATTGACGGAGTACGTTCCTCATGATCCACAGCCACCTGCCCCACAGCCACCTGCCCCACAGCATGCAATGTTTCAGCCGATTCCTTACTATATACCACAGCCACCGGCCTACAGTCATGGTAGCTATCACACTCAGGGCAGCCACCATTCTCAGCACTCTCAGCACAGCCACCACTCTCAGCACAGCCACCCCGGCGTGCTAACTCAGCACGCCCCCCACGTGCTTTCCATTCTCCGCCAACCAGTGATTGCCACGTCAGCACGCCCCCTGCGTGCTGACTAAGCACGCCCCCTGCGTGCTGCCTTGTTGGCTCAACCAGATCAAGCCACGTAGCCTCCACGCCCCCACGTGGTTCATGCAACACGCCCCCTGCGTGTTGTGCCTTCATCTGACACGTCCATCTTTGTGTAATACACACAGTTGCTCCATTTTCAGCCAATACACCATAATGTTTTCCATATTTAAATTAATGAGCCATAGTCGGATGGCTTGTGTTTTTTTTTTTAAAAATGACAAAAATGAAATTCCTGGAGTAATATTTACAGAAATTAATATAAAATAGAAAAAAAGTGAAACTTAATAATATTGTATTATGATATATTATACAAAAATATGAATATGCAAGTTATAGACTTGCAAAATGCAAGATGTGTTTGTTAGTAACAACAAATTAAAAAACAAAACCTTGTAAAACGTAACATTTTGTATAAGAATGAATGCATGTTCGAAACGTGTCTTCAAGTTATGCTCGTTTAATTTGACTAACTTTGCGTGGGACGAAGCAAACGTAACGTTTTATAATTGCGCAAAATGAGGTGCAATCTGCGTTTCGCAGGTGCACCGCGTTAAACGTTCGTGCATGTACGACACGTGTCTCTTACTTTAATTGTATTTTTCCTTTAATTTCCCTTTATATATATGTGTTGCGTCATTTGTGTTTTGCACACTATATTGATGAAGAACTTTTTCTCTTCTTCATTAGTTTAAGCAATTTTTTTATTTATTTATTTTTAATTTTAACTTAATTAAAATGGTTCTATTAAACATCTGGATAATTCTCAATATATAAATTTTTTTATTTTTTATTGGTATATTATTATTATTATTATTATTATTATTATTATTATTATTATTATTATTATTATTATTATTATTATTATTATTATGTGTATACTACCCGGTAATAGCTGGGAATCAATGAAATAGCTCGTGTCGAAGTTCTTCTCCATTACGGTAAAAACTTGTCCTGGACTGGAGCTAGACTTCCTCTTCTTTGGTTGGGGATCACGACCACTTCCGGCTTTGGCTCCTTAGCCCGAAAAACCAAGAATTGGTCCGTCTTACCATGGTCCACTGTACCCGAGAGGCGGCCCAGTGGGAGGCTGAGATTGAACCTCCGGTTCGTCAGGTCGAGGGGTCTCGACTTGAGGTTCAGTGGAATCAGAGCTGCTGTTGTCGTCATCTCCAAAAAAAAATGGGTGATCAAGCGACTCAGGAAACTGTTTCCATCTGCCATCCTAATTGCAAAAGAATAAGAGAAAGCAAGTTATAGAAAAAGAAAGTTATGAAGTCGATAACAAAGCAACGATATGCAAATCGAAAAAACGGAAAGATAACAGTAAGGGGCAGGAACTTACCCACACATTCCCGACCAGCTTCCCGGTCACCCATTAGGAGATGGGGTTAAGGTTATTAGAACCAAATATCGGCAACAAAACGTCGGCAATTTGTTGGTTCTGCTGACCTATGCTATCATAGGTGACTTTGATCATATAATTGGAGTCGGCGCTGAAACTCCAGTAGGTCGGAATGCGCCTTTCTCCTTCAAGTGTGAGCCAGAAAGGGTGAAGACCTCAAGCCGATCTCACCTTGAAGAAGGTCTCTTTGAAACAATGAAACGAATCTTCGAAAAGATTGAAGATCCTCTAGTTTTGCACGGCCCGGAAAGAGAGGTAATCTTTCTTATGTTTACTCTCCTGGGAAGGGTTTGTAAGGAGAAAGAAGTAGAGGAAAACCTCCACATATAGTGGCCGAAAGTTCTAAATACTCACAGACCATCTCGAAACAACAAATGTCAGCCTGACTATTGGGATGGAGCTGTGAGGGGGCAACCTCGCATCTGTTCAAGAGGGCCATGATGAAAGGGGAGAAGGGAAGCTGAACTCCCAAAGTAGTGAATATAGGTTTGTACATCCACATCCAGTCAGGAACCAAGGAGCGTCCACGTTGAGCTGGCAAACGTGCTCCTGGGGCCCCGGCACTAGGAGTTCATAATTCGACTCCTCAAGGCCACCTTCACACAATGCTCCAGAGTCGCAGAACTCTTGTAAATCCTCCGCAGTCACCCTGGAAGACGTGCTCGTGACATCGGTAGTACACCAGGTGTAACGATGGGTCGCTGCGTCACACCTACAATTGGGGCATCACTTAAACCGTGAGAATGGGAGAAGGTCCTAAGCCAAAAACTAATTTATCCTACACCTAAACTAATATCATTATGCACTTAATCATTCTAATCTAAACCACAAGAAAAGGAACCTACGACACCCCATTAAAAATTATCTAACAAAGCCAATTTCCAGACCCAAAAGCCAAAAGCAATGGATAAATCATGATAGCAATGGCAAGAAATAAAGTAAAAGAGTAAAGTATCGTTTTTATCTCCAACGTTTGGGGTAAGTCATAAAGTTGTCCCTAACATTTCAATCGTCCTATTTAAGTCCCTAACGTTTCAAAATTGACTCAATGTTGTCCTGCCATTAGGGATCCGTTAACAGAATTGACGGCAGGACAAAATTGAGACGATTTTGAAATGTTGGGGACAAAAACGATACATAGAAATAAATTTTAGTTTTATGCTTCAATAATATCAATTTTTTACTGTACATAGCATTCAATTATTTTTTAATCACATCTAAGTAAATTACACTTAATCACATTACTTTCATTCTAAATAAATTAATTTTTTATAATTTTACACTTAAAGTTATAAGTTAATATAAAAATATAATAAAAAATTATTTAGAATGAAAGTAGTATAATTAAGTGTAATTTACTTAGATGTGATTAAAAAATAATTGAATATTATATACAATAAAAAATTGATATTATTAAAGGATAAAATTAAAATTTATTTCTATGTATCATTTTTGTCCCCAACGTTTTCGCTCTATTTAAGTCCCTAACATTTCAAAATCGTCTGAATTTTATCCCGCCGTCAATTCTGTTAACGGATCCCTAATGGCAGGACAACATTGAGCCAATTTTGAAACATTAGGGACTTAAATAGGACAATTGAAATGTTAGGGACAACTTTGAGACTTACCCTAAACGTTGGGGACAAAAACGATACTTTACTCTAAAGTAAAATAACGTAAACAATATTACTCACCAGGAAAAATGAGTGGAAAAATTTGCAGGAGAACAAATGATGGTATTACTGTGACAGAGTGAATCTCGCAACAAAGAAGAAGGCAAGGAAAGAATGATGAAGTCAGTAAGAAAAGAGGGAAGTTATGGTGGTGGGAGTTACGAAAGAGAAAAGGGAATGGAGAAAATGAAAAGGTAACTGTAACTGAGGAAGAAGAAGCGCGAAAGGCCCAGGAGTAAAATGGACTTTTCTACGCACTTTCAAATCACCCATAAATAGTATTAAATACTCTCAGCACGAGAACTAAAGCGACTTCTCCAAGAAATAACTGGGGACAACTCATGTGCACGAAAAAAGCGCTAGAAGCATGAATCCTGCCATCGAAGTCGCGACCAGAAGAAGACAAATACACACGAAGACACGAGACAAGCTACTGCACCAACTGTAGGTTTCACGACCTGACGTATTGGGGGCACTATTTCGGCCCGACGGATCCACCATCCGATTAACCGACAGCGTCCTTCGCATGAAGCCATCCCCCTAATGATAATCTGGACAGCTGGCAGAAGCTTCTAGATGAATGGGCCCAAGTGGAAGGTCCCACTCGAGGTTGAAGAATAAAGGGGAGGGACCTACCCCTCCCCCAATGTACGTCATTATTACCCTAATTGGCCGCCTCTTAGTATAGACACTTACTTTAGCATCAGAGTGTCTTTGTAAGTGGCCCCACTTGCCGATCTACCCACACCCTTAGGACTCCATCCTGCTTCCCGTCTCTCACGCACAGGTTCCGGCCCTCACTTCTAGTGACCTCTTTACAACCAGTTTGATGAACAAACGAACAATGGCACCGAGATCCCGTTGTGATCGGAGCTACTGCTTTCCACTCCTCCATCTTCAAAGTCCGGTTAGCAAAGAGCTTTTACAAACTAACAGACATGAGGTACGATGAAACCAAAGACCCACAGGAACACGTCATGATTTTCGAGGCCAGGATGAATCTAGAATGTGTGGGAGGCACTGTCAGATGTCGTGCATTCCCCGTGATCCTGGCAGGACCGGCAATCCACTGGTTCAACTCCCTCCCACAAGGGTCCATAGCTACCTTCATGAATGTCTCTAAAAAATTTCTTAACCAGTTTACCACCCAAATCGCCAAAGCAAGGCACCCAATCAACCTTTTGGATGTGACACAATGGGTTGGCGAACCCACGAGAAAGTACTTGGATCGGTTCAATGACGAGTGCTTAGAGATTGTCGGCCTCATAGACTTCCTGGCCAGTTTATGCCTCACTAATGGCCTGGTGAACGAAGACTTTAGGAAGCACCTAACCACAAAACCTATATGGACGATGCAGGAAATACAATGTATAGCAAGAGAGTATATAAACGATGAGGAGTTCAATCAAGTAGTAGCCGCCAACAAACGGCAGTTAACCACCCTACCGACTCGTGAAACAGGCAATGCGGAGAAACCAAGGGAGGGGCCAAGAGAGGTATCCCCTGGGAGGTCGTTTAATCCATTTTTTCGAGTAGGAAAATTCACAAACTACACTGCCCTGATTGTAGAAGTATTCCAGCAGATAGCTAATAAGGGCATCTTACCCAAGCTAAGGCAGTTGAAAGATCGGACAGGAGGAAACAAGAATCTCTACTATGATTACCACAAGGAATTTGGCCACAAGACACAGGATTGTTTTGACTTAAAAGATACGTTGGAGCAAGCCATCTGAAAAAGGAAGCTGAATGAATTCTCACGGTTCATCCAGGAACAAGAAAAAGGGAAAAAGAGCGCTCCGAGGAAGACCGTGGTTAGACAGTTACGTCGCACGATCACACATTGGAGAAGATAAACCTAGCATGGGTTGGCAGTGTAGAGACACCGAACCATTAGACACCCAAGAGTCTATCGAGCGTAAATCCGACGGTAATCTTGTCCTAAATTTGAATCGTGAACTCTCTCCTCTTTCATTTTTGAACTACTCTCTCTCTCTCTCTCTCTCTCTCACACACACACACACACACACAAACCATCTCCGGCAGCCCGTCCCCTTCACCAATGTCGGCCACCACCAATAGCGTTCAAAGACTGGGTAGACTCCTTGTTGCCGCTGCTATCGCTGCTGCAACCTATGTTGCCAGAGCTACTTCTTCCTTCCTCCAGGTAGATTGTCTTCCTCCTTTTTTCTATTTTTTTCAATTTATTTAAAAAAAATGCAGCCATGCCGGTTGGCCATTGCCGCCATCACTTCGTTGTCCGTGCTGCCACCATGCCAGAAAAGTCTTTTGCACTACCATTGTCTTCAGGTAACTCACTAATTAGTTTAGAGTAGTTAATCCTAAATCCTGATTTATATCATTTTAATTTGTTATGTATTAAAAAATTTACAATTACGATATTTGTATTAGAGATTTAACTATTTTTTAGATTTAGTTCATATATATTTTTCAAATGGTTTAGCTAGTAAGCACTCATGAATACTCCCATGGTACAATCATGGTGCGAAAATAATCACTAGCAAAGCTAATACTTTATTAGCTTGAAAAAGTAAAGAAAAAGGAAGGCGCATTCTTTGTTACTTTTGCAAAACAAGAACAAGAAATAGCAGAGTTGAAGATAGGTAATATACTGAAAATAGGGTTCCGATGCTCTTTAATAGAAGTTTTAACTTGTAAAATCTTAAATGATGATGACTTTCATACTGTCTTGATTGGAAGTTAAATATCATGTATACACTTTATAAGTTAGAGCTCTGTTTTCATTCTTTCTATTGATAATTGAATGTTTAAAAAGGAAGAAGATATCCACTTTCTTCGAAAAAAAATTATTGGAGTCTAGAACTTTAGATTGAAGAGTGGTGTTTTTTTATTTATTTATTTTTTTCAATGAGCTCTTCAGTTACCAAATTAGTTAATAATAGTTAGCTGTATGGAGAATTCATTATACCCTAGAAATGTTATTTATTCTGACAATAGAACTGGATAATGGATATACTCTCTATTTAGCAACTAGCATGAAGTAACAGCAAAAGAGTTGGGATGAACTAGTTGTGATACTTTTGATGAGAAAGTAGAATGTTCTTAAAGGATCAGAGGCCAGATATTATCATGTACATATATTATCACTGCACTTAATTGAATTTTGTCTTGTGCATATAGCAACTCATTGATCAGTGACAAACTCTTAAATAAAGTTTAGATCCGTAAGAAATTAGTTCTTAACCTGTCGGGTTAAAGGATAGGTAGCCTATATATATATATATATATATATATATATATATATATATATATTAAATAAGTACAGAATTAAATTTATTATGCGATTATACACAATAAATTGTTACTAATAATATTACATTGATCTCTCTTCTGTTGGGTATATGAGTATAAGAAGATGACAAAATCTTATATTTATGTAGTTGTTTCAAGGCACGATTAGATCGCTTTCTTTAGAGAGATATTTGTTCCCACACTTAGTTGCTATAGGGTTGATGACAATACTCTCCCAGGATACAATGAAACCTAAGAATTTCTTAATTAGCAATAGTAAGAAATTCTCAACTCTCTTGAACAAAGAAAATCTCTTAATGGTTGAGTAAATTATACACTTAGTACTTTTTTTTTCTGAAATAGTGGACAAGGACTTATTTATACATATTGCACGTAGCAATTATGATTAGTTACGTATACAAATGGTTGTGTCTTTTCTATTGCCAATAGATACAATATTTTGAACATATACAACTCTTAAAGAGTTGTGTCCCTTTAGCTAATAGATACAATGTTTTGAACACACACAATCCTTAAAAGGTTGTGTCCTTTCAACCAAATGGTACTAAACGGCTAGTAACCGTTTATTAATATTAATAATAATATCAATAATATTAATAATATTAATTAATCAAATTTGTAAATACCCTTCAATCCCCCACTATTTACAAAATTTAAATGTCATACAAGTATATTCATAAAGAATGTGTCACTAAGATTAAACATTCTTTTAGTGTAAATTTTAAAGTTCTAACAAAGTAATAGGTGTCTAATCGATTAAAGCTATACTCCATATGCTAGTACCAAAAATCACACACATTACTTATACCCTCTAAGTTCAAGAGTTTACAATTTTAAGCACTTATATGACCTTGTGCTCATCCTAGTTTCATGAATATTTACGAGAATAAAACCTCTAAAATTCTCGATTAGAGCGGCACCACTCTTATATTCATATAGGTGGAATCTTTTGATAGATAATATTATCATTCCATTAAGAGTTTAAACTCACCCTCCTAATTTATTGTAAATAGCACTAAATCCTATACCTTAGTGCTCCAATTGCTAAATAACTTGTTATTACCTATTAAACCTTGAAACTAGTGGTCTAATAGAATAAGGTTGGGTTCCCATCATTTATCAATAATATGTTTTAATCCCATTTTAGCAGTAGTTTCTTTGATTTTATCCCTTGACAAACCTTTAGTCAAAGGGTCTGCTAAATTTCCTTGAGATCTTATATAAGTAATGGTAATTACACCATCATCTATTAGTTGCCTCACAAACTCATGTCTCAAACTTATATGTCTAGACTTTCCATTATAAACCTTGTTATATGCTCGAGACATGGTTGATTCACTATCACAGAAGATTGAAATGGCTGTCGTCTGCTGTGGCCACAGCTTTATATCATATAACAAATTTCTTAACCATTCCGCTTCTTTACCTGCGGCTGATAAAGCTACAAACTCAGCCTCCATAGTAGAATGTGTAATACATGTTTGTTTCTTTGAGGCCCAACTTATTGCTCCACCACCTATGGTGAAAATCCATCCTGAAGTAGATTTGTTATCACTAAGATTTGTAATCCAACTTGCGTCGGAATAACCTTCTAAAACTGCGGGATAATCACTATAATGTAATCCCAAGTTTATGATTTTCTTGAGATAACCAAGAACTCTTGTTATAGCTTTCCAATGTTGATTGCTAGGCTTTCCTATAAACCTTGATAATTTGCACACAACAAATGCTATATCAGGTCTACTACAATGCATTGCATACATTAAACTTCCTATAGCACTAGCATATTTTAATTGTGCTATAGGTCTTCCCATGTTTCCTTCTAATTTAAGATTAGGATCATACGGCCTATTGGATTCTTTAATTGTGAGATGATCAAACTTTTCCAATACCTTTTTAATATAATGAGATTGACTTAAAGTAAAGCCAACTTCATTCTTATGCACATTTATGCCTAATATTGTATCAACTTCATTCAAATCCTTCATCTTGAATTTAGAAGTTAGATACTCCTTCGTTATACGCATTCCTTCTAAATTTGTTCCAATGATCAACATATCATCAACATATAAACAAATAATTACTCCATAATCTTTAGTAAATTTTGAGTAAATACATTTATCCGCACTATTATGTGAGAAGCTATTTGATAACACCACTGAATCAAACTTCTCATGCCATTGTTTAGGCGCTTGTTTTAGCCCATACAAAGACTTAATTAATTTGTAAACTTTCTTTTCATTTCCGGGTAGCACATAGCCTTCTGGTTGCTCCATATAAATTTCTTCATTAAGATCTCCATTTAAAAAAGCCGTTTTAACATCCATTTGATGTATATGAAGCTTATGTATGGATGCTAATGCTATAAGAGCCCTAATAGAAGTCATTCTTGCCATAGGTGCGTAGGTATCAAAATAGTCTAGACCTTCTTGTTGTCTAAACCCCTTGGCCACTAACCTTGCTTTAAAGGTTTGTAATGAACCATCAGTGTTATACTTTCTTCTAAATACCCATTTACATCCTATAGGCTTTGATCCTGGAGGCAAATCAATCAAGACCCAAGTATTGTTAGATAATATTGAGTCCATTTTATCATTTATTGCTTCTTTCCAAAAAGCAGAATCCCTTGAAGCCATAACCTCTTTGAACATTTGAGGATCACCCTCTATGTTCATCACAATAGGAATCTTGTTTGTTACAGAATTCCTAGTTCCTTCTACCAAAAAGGTGATAGCCTGAGAAGAAATAAAATCTGGACCCAAGTCCTTTTCTTTTCTTACTCTCAAGCTCTTCCTTGGTTCAATCAACTCTTTGTCGTTTAGACGTTTATTATTTTGATTATTTATTTCTTGTGAAATATTAGTATCATTTTGGAGATACTCTGAATTAGAAGTTGAATCATTGATAAATTTATTTTCAATAAATTCTACTTCTCTTGATTCAACAACTACATTAGACACTAAGTCTAATATTCTATATGCTTTAGAATTTTGAGCATATCCTATAAAAGCGCCTTTTATGGCTCTTGGCCCCAATTTGGTTATCTTTTGATCAGGAACTCGATAAAAGGCTAAACACCCCCACACTTTAAGATAATTTAAATTAGGTTTCCTTCTTTTCCAAATTTCATAAGGAGAAACCTTTCTATGTCTTGATGGTATCCTATTATGGATATGACATGATGTCAATAATGCTTCACCCCACAAATTGTAAGGCAATTTTGCATTTAGTAACATTGAATTAACCATATCCACTAAGGTACGATTTTTCCTTTTCGCCAAACCATTTTGTTGCGGAGCATATGGAACGGAAGATTCATGCACAATACCATGTAATTCACAAAAGTGATCAAATTCATTAGAAAAATATTCTCCACCTCGATCACTACAAAAAACTTTTATTTTCTTATTATGCATTTTTTCTACTTCCATTTTATATTTCTTAAACATTTCAAAAGCTTCATCTTTATTTCTAAGCAAATACACATAAGTAAATCTAGAACAATCATCAATGAAGGTTATAAAGTATCTTTTTCCTCCTCTAGTAATATTGCCATTTAGTTCACAAATATCACTATGAATCAATTCTAATAAATGTGTATTTCTTTCAACCTTAGGAAAAGGTTTCTTAGTAATTTTGGATTGTATGTAAATATCACATTTCTTATTAAAATCCTTGTTACTAAGATCAATATAGTTATTCTTTTGCATATATTCAATTGATTTGTAATTTAAGTGTGCTAATCTACTATGCCATAAATCACAAGAATCAACAACATACAAGAAAACATTCACTTTATTAATACTAAGTTTAAACATGCCTTCAGTACAATATCCTTTTCCTATGAATACATTATTCTTAAGCAAGATCACTTTATCGGATTCCATTACAACTTTGAATCCTTTCTTACACAAGAGACTAACAGAAACTAAATTTTTTCTCAAATCTGGAACATGAAGTACATTTATTAAACTTAATTTCTTTCCAGATGTAAAATTTAATTCCACACTTCCTTGACCACAAACTTTGGCTGAGTTATCATTGCCCATCAAGACTTCTCTATTGTTCACTTCTTCATATGTTTTGAATTGGTTGCGATCATTGCAAACGTGAACAGTAGCCCCAGAATCTAACCACCACTCAAGTGATTTTCCTTGTGTTGCTATGTTGACTTCTGTAACCATGCCAATATGCATGTTTTGTACTTTTTCTACAACCATAGCAATTAGATCCTTCTCTTCCACTAAGTTGGTCTTTGATGCTTCCTTTTTCAGAAGTCTACATTCTTTGATATAGTGTCCTTTCTTGTGACAATGATAACACTCTCTTTGTCTCTTCTTATCTTGCTTTGAATCTTTAGAGAACTTTCTTTTCTTCTTATTGATGTTATTTTCATCAATATGATTCACTTTAGAACTTTGAGAAAGATACACAGCATCACGTTTTCGAGTTTCCTCCTCTATACGTATATGCCTTAGTAATTTCTCAATTGTGAAGTCCTCACCAAGATGTAAAAGTTTCTTCCTATAACCATTCCAAGATGAAGGAAATTTTGAAATAATTACTCCAACTTGTAATGATTCAGGGATCACCACTTGTAGATCACAAAGTCTACTTACAAGAATTTGTAATTCATGAATTTGATCCATGACAGGCATAGTATAATTCATAATAAATTCAAAATATTTCATCATGATAAACTTATCTATTCCTTGTCGTTCGGTATTGTACTTTTCTTCCAAAGACTTCCAAATCTCTAATGGTGATTGAATTGACACGTAGAGATCATAGAGTCGGTCGGATAAAGTGTTGAGGATATGACCTCGACATGCGAAAGTATCTTCATCACGTTTCTTCTTCAATTGAACGATCTTTTCTTTCTCTTCCGGTGTGACGTTTTCAGCGGCATCGGCAATTGGTGTAGTCTTTGGGTCAATCACATATGCAAGATTGAGAACCGAAAGAAGAAACATCATCTTGTCTTTCCAACAGTTGAAGTTCGTTCCATCAAAGCGATCTAATTTGACAAACTCTTGATTCATGACCTTGAACGTAGTGTTTTGATCTTGTGCCATCTTCAAGAAATATCTCTCTAAAATTGTTGGGTATATGAGTATGAGAAGATGACAAAATCTTATATTTATGTAGTGGTTTCAAGGCACGATTAGATCGCTTTCTTTAGAGAGATATTTGTCCCCACACTTAGTTGCTATAGGGTTGATGACAATACTCTCCCAGGATACAATGAAACCTAAGAATTTCTTAATTAGCAATAGTAAGAAATTCTCAACTCTCTTGAACAAAGAAAATCTCTTAATGGTTGAGTAAATTGTACACTTAGTACTTTTTTTTTTTTTCTGAAATAGTGGACAAGGACTTATTTATACATATTGCACGTAGCAATTATGATTAGTTACGTATACAAATGGTTGTGTCTTTTCTATTGCCAATAGATACAATGTTTTGAACATATACAACTCTTAAAGAGTTGTGTCCCTTTAGCCAATAGATACAATGTTTTGAACACACACAATCCTTAAAAGGTTATGTCCTTTCAACCAAATGGTACTAAACGGCTAGTAACCGTTTATTAATATTAATAATAATATCAATAATATTAATAATATTAATTAATCAAATTTGTAAATACCCTTCATCTTCTACTTCTTTCTTTTTTGTTTCACAGCAGAAATATTCATCATTATGTATGTTAAACAATTTTTTAATTGGTTTATAGACACTTTCTTAAGTTTGACAACTTATCCAAAATTTTAAATTTTTATGACCAAGATGAATATTTAATCCTCAATATTTAGTTAAAGGAGGACAAATTCCGTCCTTCTCAATCACTTTATTTATTTTATTTTATTTTAATCAAGATATTTTTTCATAACTGTAAAAAGTGTTTTTTTTTAAGTATATTCACTTTTCGTCAATTATTTACATCTTGAGAAAAATAATTTGAAATTTACCTATTTTTTAAATTATAAGGAAAAGGGTATCTTCTACTTTATTTATGATAAAATATGATGAGTGCTCAAGGTAAATCATTTGTGATGAGAAAGCTACATTATTATTACCAGCCATAGGTCTCTCTTCTACTGCTTTCTTGTTTGGTTCACAACAGAAATATTCATCATTGAGTATGTAATTTTTCATTGGTTTCTAGTTTCTACACACTTTATTAAGCGTGACAACTTATCCAAAATTTTAATTTTTTATGACCTAGACGAATAGAACCCTCGACATTTGGTTAAAACTAAGGAGGACGAATTCCTTTTACTCAATCACTTTATTTTATTTTGATCAAGATATTTTTTTATAACTATGCATATCTTGTTACCTGTATATTAAAAAGTAACTACTAAATTAATCATTTATATAAAATATATATTATAAATAAACTAAACAACATATCTATTTATATATAAATAAATATACAGATACAAAAAAAATACACAAATACATATATGGTGACCTATGATGCACGTTACAGACATTAATACGAATATAGAACAATGGATATACAAATTTTAAAATCTTATAAAATACGAAAATACGATATATATATATATATATATATATATATATATTAGATAAATTACAATGATATTTTAATATTTTATTAATATTAAAATATAAAATATTTTTAACTATTTTTAATAGTTTTTAATTATATAAAATATTTAAAATCTTATAAAATACAAAAATACGATATATATATATATATATATATATATATATATATATTTAAAATATTTAAAATATTTTTATTTTAATAAATAATAATATATATTATTTTTAAACTCACTTCAAGAATACATGTTAATAATAAGATTGACGCGCTAATACGTAATGATATTTAGGTGTGTCCAAATGTATTTAGACCAAAAAATAATTTTTTTATTTTTCATTAAGATACGGTTGAACATAGCAAACACACGTGCCAGAGAGTGTTGATGAGTGTCGTGTCTCAACTCTGAAGTGTGTGGATACGATAATTTAGTAAAGTGTTTGTGTTTCATAGATGGTGATTGATTTAGTAGCTAACTTTTATATATACATAATATGTTTAACAATTTTTTATTGAGTAATGCTATGTGTACACCAAAATCAGCCACCAGTATAAAATATATATTAGAATACAAATACACATTGAAAATGAATTAAACCACATATGTATTTATATACAAATATATTGGTGACTGATTTTAGTAGCTGATTTTAGTGTACAAATAGTATTTTTATTTTTTATTTGTAAATATATTCACTTTTCATCAATTATTTGTATCTTAAAAAATTGGAAATTTAACCATTTTTTAAGTTATTAGGAGAGGGTATCTCCCATAGTTATCAGAACTGAACCGGTAATCAATTCGGTCATATGACTGGGTCACCGGATCACTGGTTCAACCGGTGGGTCACTGATTCACCCGGTTAATCCGGTCATAATTAAAAAAATATATAAAATTATATAAATAAAATTAAAATAATATCTTAAAACTTAAAATACAAGTCTTTACAAACATTAATAATCTAATATCAATGTTTAAACATAACTAATGATCTAAAAAAGATAATAAAGTGGTTTCTAGTACAAAATATGTTCTCAATTTAAATCAACAAGGACGAAGAAAGAACACAATCAGTAAATCAAGTCCGAGGAGTTGCTGATGATGCTTGTCCTTGAGATGGTGGCGTTTCTGATGGTATTTGAGATGAAAACATTTTTAAAATTCTAGCAAAAGAAATACAAGATTTTCAGCAACCAAAAATTTACCTAAATGAATTTTTAAGCAACACAGCAACAACCACCAAAGTATTCAATTCAAAGTTTCAAACATTATCATCCAGCAACAAAATTCAAGTATTCAACTAAAACATTATCCAACAAGCAACTCTGTTATCCAGCAAGTATTCAAATTTTCTCAAGTTCACCAACTCTAAAACCAAATACAACAGCAACATTAACCAGATTCAATAACAGTTCTAAGTTTCTAACTCAAATTTTCTCAAGTTGACCAACTCTAAAACCAAATACAACAGCAATATTAACCAGATTTAATAACAATTCTAAATTTCTAACTCAAATTTTTTCAAATTCAACAACTCTAAAACCAAATACAACAGCAACATTAACCAGATTCAATAACAATTCTAAGTTTCTAACTCAAATTTTCTCAAATTCAACAACTCTAAAACTAAATACAATAGCAACATTAACCAGATTCAATAACAATTCTAAGTTTTTAACTCAAATTTTTTCAATTTTAACAACTCAAACCAAATATGACAGCAACATTAACCAGACTCAAGAACAATTCTAAGTTTCTAATTATCTCCAGTTCAACAACTCTAAAACCAAATACAACAGTAATAACCACCAGATTCAACATCAATTCTAGTAAAAGAACAGAGTAAAAAACTTGAAGGGAGCTCACCTGATTGACGGGTTCCAACACTGCGATTGCCGCGAAACAAGATGATGACAACCACCACCCGAGGGATCAGCTGTTGCTTGACTAGTTCTGTCTGCTTCTGCCGTCGACGAACCGAACGCAGGGACACGAGATGGCGACGGTGACCGAAGTAAGTGGACAAGATGAGAGACTGAGAGAGCGACGAAGTGAGGCCGTGAGAGATTGAGAATGACGACTGTCGAGGTGAGGGAGAGAGACGAGAGGGTGACGAGATCAAGGTGAGGCCATGAGCTAGCGAGTGAGACGGAAAGAGCACAGACCACAGAGACGAGGCTGGAGCTTGGCTGGGTGTGGGGGGTTCCACCGTTCCACACTTCCACTCACATTCAGAGTCTCAAATTTTGCATTTGGGCATTAGGGTTTTGTTAAAAGGGAAAAGAAAAGAGGAAGGAGGTGTGTTCTGAAACGACGCATTTAAGGTTTTAAAAAAAAAAAAAATCGGACCGAGTCAAATTAACCAATCGAGTCATCGGATTTCATGAAAATCCGTCGGGTCAAATTGAATTTGACCGAATCCATTACACATCCAGTTGAACGAGTAATTCGGCCCGACCAAATAATCAAATGATCAGATTTTCGGTCGAACCGGCCAGGTCGAGCCAAGTCTAATAACTATGGTATCTCCTACTTTATTTATGATAAAGTATGATGGAGTGCACAAGGGAAAAAAATTCGTGATGAGAAAGCCACATTAATTATATATGACCAGCCAATGGAGGTAATAAGTAGTGGCACTCGCTCTATGGCTGATGTAGATGGGGAAATTACCTTGGGGGTCCAGTTCACAAGTGTAATTAAAATGTGGTGGCATCAAACTCAGTATAAATAGCCAAAGGGTTAACACTTTGTTTCACAACACAAACCAAACATAGTAACAAAACACTACCAACAATAATCACAACACCATGGCCAAGCTTTTTTCCTCCATAGCCATCTTCCTCACGCTACTAAACCTAGCAACCTCGCAAGATTCACTTTCCTTCAGCTTCAATAACTTCGAACAAGAAGCTGAAAGAAACCTAATCTTGCAAGGAGATGCACACATTGACCCAAATGTACTGCAACTCACTAGAACCGACAGCAATGAAATCAGTGTTGGGAGAGCCTTGTACTTAGCACAAGTGCACCTATCGGATAAAAGTACAAACAGACTCGCAAACTTTCAAATCCAATTCAGTTTTTCCCTTAAGTCACGGGGCTCGTCCCAGCCAGCGGACGGCCTTGCCGTCTTCCTGGCGCCGGCGGACACCACCATACCGCCCGGATCGAACGGAGGGCTTTTAGGGCTCTTTGAACCTGCCAATGCCCTAAACGCCTCCGCAAACAAAGTTATCGCAGTCGAATTCGACACCTTTTATGACAGAAGTTCAAATGCCTGGGATCCAAGTTACACACACATTGGAATCGATGTGAATTCCATTAAGTCTGCGAAGACTGTGAGATGGGATAGAAGAGACGATCAAATCCTTAATGTTCTTGTGACATACACTGCTTCTAGTCGAACCCTGGCAGTGTCTGCTACCTACCCTGATGGTAAAAAGTACGAGCTCTCTCATGAGGTCGACTTGAGAAAAGAGCTTCCGGAATATGTTAGGGTTGGATTCTCGGCCGCTACCGGACAACAATTCCAATCACACACTCTTCACTCGTGGTCTTTCACTTCAGTGTTGCTTAATACTGTGAGCATGGAGAATGAGTACATTGTGTTTACACGAGGAATTGAGAAATGATGTGATATGATGATGTCTAATAAAAATTATCACATATGGCCATGTAAGATATGCCAATAAAGGACAAAAGTTGTACGTCCATGGCTTATGTATGTTGTGGTTTTTGTTGCTTATGTTTAAGCTAAGCCAAGCATGTGATATAAAATGAACTACTACTTTGTATGAATGAGAGTATGTATAGAGTAAGCGTTTTCTTGGTGCTTCTCTTTTTTTCATGTTTTGTTCATTTAATCTTTGGCTTTCTAAAAAGGAAAAGTATAAGGTATCAACATATTATCTACCAATTTATTATTAACAATAATTAATTATTATATTTTAAACACATATATAAAGAGATATATTTAGAAAATATATCTATAAAGACATTTCTATTAAATATAGCCATAAAAAAAATATTTTTATTAGACACATCTACAAAGATACTTTCATTAAATACAGTTATAAATAAGAGTTGACAGAAATTGGTAAAAATACTATTGGTAACGTAACATAATTGTTCTAAAAAAAATCATTTCATTTCATTGCTTTCGTCTCAAAATAACGTTAAATTTTTATTTTAGAAAAATAATATACTAAAATACAAATATATATATATATATATATATATATATATATATATATAATGGAATATATATTACTCTTAATTTAATATTATATCATAATTCTGGGGATGGAATAGAGATTTGATGTTACACCGCTACATTATCACGTTAAAAAGTTTTGGGAGCCACGTTATACCGTCAATATTTAACTAAAAAAAAAACTTTTAAATTTTTAAAAAATAAAAACATCTAAAATTTAATTAAAAAAAATCTAAAATTTAAATTTCATAAAAATTCATCTTTAATAAATTTTGCATTGAATTTGTTTAATAACTTACTATAATATTAAATAAAATTAACTGCTATAATAATAGTTTTTTAATAGAGACAGATTCAGACGGTAGAAACAGTGGCAATTGTCCCCACGAAGGGTATTTTATAAAAAAAAATTATATAATTATTAAATTTTTAAAAAATACAATTTAATCAATAAAAGAATAATTTATTAAAGAATATTTTGGTAAACAAAATTTAATGATAAAAAATAAAATTTTTATTAATGGATATTTTTTTAAAAAATAATTTATTTTTTCTTAAAAAATGGATAAAGTTAACATTAGTTAACACATAAAGTTTAAAATGGATTAAAGAGGAAGTTTTTTAAAAGTTAGAAGGGAGGAAAATGTACATTTATAAAATAGAGGGGAGGGGAGTGTCATTTTAGGATCTCGCATGGGAGGGGAGTGTAATTTTCTCTAAATTTTATTGAAGGACTTCAAAAACCTGAAAAAACTTATATTTCACACGGAGTTTCTAAAAAATGTTACTATGGAAATGATTCCCCACATCTTTATCATACTTTTAACCCACAATTAAATTTTATACTAGATATGCTTGAAGAAATATTAGTATCCATAAAATTTTAAAGAAATATATAAGAAAAAAGAGGAACTAATATAAACGAAATTGAACAGATATTAAATAAATATTTTCAGAAAGATAATCCCAAAAAAGAAAAATTTCAAATTATAGCCAACATAACAGAACTAAAAGTAAAACCACCATTAAAATTATGAATATTGAAGAAAAATTAGAAGAAGTTACAATGCTTTTTAAACAATTAAAAATAGCTCAAAAAAAATAATATTATGGAACAAAAATTTCAAATAGAAGAAGAACTAGTAAATTCTGAAAATATAGAAAATGAAGAACACATCCTAGATTATTCAAATGATGAAGAACCAGCAATTCCAATACAAGTAAAAAATGAAGCTGGAACATCTAAGGATAATTAATCTCAATTTAAATGGGAAATAGGTTTTGAAAATTATGCTTTTAAAAAGGGATTTATGAATAAAAATTCAAAGTATACAAAAATACCATCAAAATACGTTCCTAAAATTCAGAAACTGGAAGGAGAAAGAATGCTCGATATAGATTTAGACTGTAAAAAGAATGAAAAAGAAATTTTCGAGAACCGGTTGAATTCCTTCTTATTAGAAGCCTTTACTAATCTAAAACTTAGTGAATTGTCTGGAAGAGATATCTGGAATTATATAGGGTTTCATACTAAAGGAACTGTAAGAGATTATATGACATCAATGGAAAACCAAATAATAGAAGAATTAGCAACAAAAATAACAGTTTATGATAATATATTACATATAATGATGATTTTGTATAGAGAATTTTTCGGAAAAAATATTATAGATCATAAACAAGAAGTTTATAATAAAGAATATCAAGAAGAAAAAAACCATTTAGTTAATATTCAAATATATGATTTATGTAATGTGGAATCTTATATATGTGAATATAGAATACATTAAATTAAAAGAAGAAGATAAAGACCATTATCTTAGTATGTATATAACAAAACTTCTATACCCTGTTAATGAATTTATAATGGGAAGATTTATAGGAGAAACAAATAGAGGAACAATTGAAAATAATTTTGGCGGAGCAACCTCTGCATTAAGAGAGGAAATAAAAGAATGTTGTATGCAAGAAGCGACTCAAAAAAAATTTGAAAATATAATTAGAATTTGCTGTCAAGATAATGAAAAAATTCCTCAAAAATATGGTCTTAATAAAAATTTTGAAAGAAAAAGAAAATATCAATTTAGAAAAAGAAAATACTATTCAAACTGGAGAAAAAAGAGGTATTTTAGAAAAAGAAATAACAATAAAAACAAAAGACAAAAAAATAACTATTGCCCAAATAAAAAAAAAATTGTAAGTGTTGGTATTGTCAAGAAGAAGGACACTATACAAATAAATGTCCAAAAAAAAGGATAAAAAGGACCTTACCAAACAATTAGAAATTGTAAAGTCTTGTTTCATGGAACCATTAGAAGAATCAAATGATAATTTAGACTATATTTTTGAATATGTCTCAGAAACAGACTCAGAGACTGAGCAATAATGCTACATTTATTACTATAAAAATAATAGAAAAGTTTATAAATACTTTCATAGATACTAGAGCAACACAATGCTTTGCTAGTACAAATATAAAACTTGATTAAAAAAAAATTAAAAAAACCGTTAAGAGTTAGAATAGCTGACAAATTAATACATAAAATTGACCAAAAAGTAGAAATGGTTGAAATATTTATTCAAAATTATAGGTTCATTGTTCCATCCATATATATGTTAGATTCTGGAATGAATTTTATCATAGGAAATAATTTCTTAAAGCTATATCATCCATTCATTCAAGAATTAACATATATAGTTTTAAAAACTCCACACGATTCTTCAATAAATCAAAAATCAAAACGTATAAAAATACCAACTACTACTATAAATAAGATTTTAAAATTTAAAATATTTTCTATATTAGAAACATGTTATTTAAATTTATATTTTCAGATAAATATCCCAAAAAATAATCTTAAAATAAAAATAGAAGAATTTTTGGGTGAAATTTGCGCTGATAATCCTTTAGATATTAAAAATACAAATAAAGAATTAGTAAGCATTAAATTAAAAGATCCTACAAAGGAAATAAATATTCCAAATAAAATTTCTTATTCCGTAAGAGATAGAGAGGAGTTCTCATTAGAATGTAAAGATCTTTTGGAAAAAGGAATTATAAGATTAAGTAAAAGTCCTCATGCGGCTCCAGCCTTTTATGTCGAAACAATAATGAAATTAAAAGGGAAAAACGAAGAATGATAATTAATTATAAGAAGATGAATGAAGCAAATGTTGGTGATGCTCATAAACTTCCAAGAAAAGATTCTATTTTAGAAAAACTCAAAGGAGCAACTTGGTTTTCATCTCTCGATGCAAAATCAGGATATTGGCAATTTCGTTTAGACGAAGAAACAAATAAATTAACTGCTTTTACTTGCCCAACAAAAGAATCAACAAGTGTGTTGCTCTATAAATGGAATGTTTTACCATTCGGATTAAAACAAGCCACAGGTATCTATCAAAGATTTATGGAAGAAGATCTAAAAGAGTTAAATGAATTTGTTTTAGTTTACATTGATGATATATTAATTTTTACAAAACAGGATAAAGATGATCATCTTTAAAAATTATTAATAGTATTAGAAAGATGTAAAGAAAAAGGATTAGTTCTTAGCAAAAAGAAAGCAAGAATAGCAAAACAAGAAATAGAATTTCTTGGATTAATTCTCTCCACTCAAGGAAAGTTAAAACTTCAACCAAATGTTTTAGAAAAGGTAAATTTATTTTCTAATAAAATAGAAGATAGAAAACAATTACAAAAATTTTTAGGGTGTATAAATTATATTTTTGATCAAGGATTTTTAAAGAATATAACAGAATACACTAAAAATTTATTTCCAAAAATAAGTACTAAAAGAATGAAAATGAGAAGAAGAAGATAGTATGCAAATTCAAAAAGTCAAAGAATTATGTAAAAAGCTTCCAGAACTTTATATTTCAGAAGAAAATGACTACTTAATAGTAGAAACAGATGTTTCAGACTTAACCTGGTCAGGATATCTAAAAGTTAAGAAAGCTATAAAAAGCTTGGAACAAGAAAAAGAATCACTAGATTCTAAATATTCTCCAAAGGAATTACTTTGCAGGTATATTTCAGGGACATTTACACCAACAGAACAGAGATATACTACTCATGAAAAGGAAACTCTAGCAGCAATTAAAACTCTTAAAAAAATGGAAAATTGATTTATTACCCAAAGAATTTACATTAAGGACAGATTCAAGTTACCTAACAGGTTTCATACGATATAATTTAAAAGTTGATTATAATCATGGATGATTGGTAAGATGGCAATTATTTTTGTTACAATATCCAATAAAAATTGAAGATATCAAGGGTGACAAAAATATTATTGCAGATACATTAACAAGAGAATGGAGTTCGTTTACAACGCATTAGATCAAGAAATTCAAAAATATGAGTAAGAAATCGAAAAATGCAAGCATTGTCAGCAAATAAGGACACAAATCCAATCCCTCAAGAAGGCCATTGAAGCAATAAAATCAACACAACAAGCAAAACCATCAGAATTCAGCCAGCTAAACATGGTGGACAAACTAAGAGGAGAAAAAATTTCAGAAAATAAAATAATTGCTGAAATTATTAAAAAATCCACCCAAGATAAAAAATATTATGTAATTTATAATGGCCCCATGAAAGGAGTATATGATGCCTGGGAAAAAGCAACACCATTCTCACATCAATCAAAGATAATTCATAAAGGAGGATTTTTAACGTTGGAAGAGGCAAAGGAATCCTTCAGGGAATATGAAGCTCTTCACCCAGAGCAAACCCTAAGAAGAGCAGATAAAGCTCCAATTCAAGCCCAGAAAACAGGAATAATGAGAAACATTCCTACAAGGGCTGAAATCAAGGAAAAGAAAAGGGTCTGTAGATCAAATCTCAGAGAAACCCTTAATATAATCCTGAATTGGACTAAAGAAAAAAGGGCAATTTTGGAATATTATCCTATTGCCAAAGAACAGCTAACAAAGCTGGTTATTTTTTCAGATACTTTCCCATCTGACACTTATCAGTTTTTTCAGTATGGATTAATTTATACAATTTTAATTTTTAATGATCTAAAAATTATTAGTGAGTTTCTTGCAGGATTCGTTGATGCAGTAAAGAGATTTAAAAATATGATTGACAATGTAAATCCAAGGGATGTATCCCTAAAATTTACAAATAGTCAACCTATTTTTAATGAAGAAGAAGAATGCTTGGTTCCAGCATACCAAGTAATATTCATGTCCGTTTTTTCAGGAAATTTTCAACCAATTGATCAAATTCAAGATTTAACAATTTACAGTCATGAAGGAAGATTAGCCTGCACATTAGCAAGGGTCTTTGAAAAAACTCAAAAAATAACGAAGGAATCTCAAACAAGAATTAATTATAAAAGTAGAAATACTCTGCTTGTGTCCAGTAAAAGAAATGAAATTGAAGAAAGAAAAATGAGACTCTTGGTGGAATTTGAATCAGCATTCTACAATTTATCTGGACTTTTAGAAAAGCTCCCTAAAGGGATAAGAAGGAATCTCTGCTATTTGATAAAAGATAGAGAAGACCACAGGTGCCAGCTATGCGCCTCGAAAATATCTGAAGAAAGCAAAAATGAAATGGGATCCACCTACATGATAAAAGAGGAGGACAGTGCATCTGAAGCATCCCTCAACATTATTGCATAATGACGTAAGTGCTTAGGTCATAAAGCACCAATAATATAGCTGGTGCAAGATAGTAAATAATGGCGTAAGCAATGACATCATAAGAAGGGTAAGGATGGGAATTGTCCATCATACCCAACCATTATAAATAGATTACTTAGGCAATTGTAGAAAGCATGCCGAGGCGATTCTGTAGTCTGACAAAGAATTTCCTTAGGAAAAAATAGTTTTAAACTCCTCTCTGGAGTTAATATCTACAATCTCTCATCTGGAGATAAAAACACCTTATGTAAAATATACTAAATAAAGGAAGTTTTTCTCCAGAAAGGTACATCTTTGTCCTAGTCTCTTAGTTATGAATTATTTAGAAAGCTTAGAATTAACGGAAGAATTTGATTATTATAGATTAACTGCTTTATTAGATAATGAAAAACAGGCTGTTCTAAAAACAGAACTAAATCTCAAATCAAATGAAAATTTTAATAAACAAAGTCTTTTAAAAGAAGTTTTTAATATAAAAAATATAATATACTATGAAAAAATTCAACTTAAAGCCCTGAAAAATAAAATCTGCTAATGGAGAACTTGAAATAGCTTTGATAAATGATGAAGAATTGAGTAAACAGATTGAGAAAATTAAGTATCAACAAAAAAGATCTAAAATTGGATGGATTCATATTAGTACCATACAAGTCTTAATCAAATCTACATATATGAAAGGAATTAATTCACCAATAAGTTTAGCAATCTGTGACAAAAGAATTACTGATGACCCAATAGATCAAATAATTGAAATTGTTCATGGAAATTTGGCAAATGTAAATGTTAAATTTAATGCCCATCTTGGATATACTATACCTTTATCAACTGAAAATCTTGGAAGATCTATAAGTTTAGCTTATAAATTTCATAGAAAAAGTTTAATGGAACAAGATGATGAACCATTTTCAATTACATATGCAATAAATTATGCTTTAACAAATAGCCATCATAGTATAATATTTAAAAACAGAGAAAGAATTTATGTCGATGAATTATTTCAGAAAATTGTAAAAACAGAAATACCAAAATATAAAGCTATTGAAAACCCGGTTCTATTATTAAAAGAACCATCAAGAAGATCGTTTTCATCAAATTTCCAAATAAGAGAATCTAAAATCAATAATCCTTTAAGTTTATCTAAATTAAAAATTAAAGAAGAAAACTCTGAAATAAAAGAATTAACAAAAAAGGTCAAAAAATTAAATGAAACCCTAAATATTAAATTATGACAATAGATAAGGAAGAAATATATCAAGATAAGAAACAAGAGCTCTTTGAAAAAGAGAATCGTTTGAATTATTTGCAGAGCATTTGAAGCTCAAAAAATAATCTATAACAAGCTGAAAAAAGAAGTTGAAGAGCTAGAAAATTAATAGAATCTCTAGAAAATAGTCATGAATCGATGATAGAGTTTGCAGAAATTCTAAAATAAATAATGTTAAACAAAACTATTTTTAGGAATTATAATAAGATTACCTAATTTATGAAGTATAAAAAGATTGAAAAACGAGAAAATAAAATAAAAAGGAAAAGAGTGAAAAAATTAAAATATAAAATAGAGGTGTATAAAAAAGAATTAAATAATCTTCAGGACGAAATTGATGATCTTATAATAAAAAAGATAGAAATAAGAATAATTATAAACAAGTTGGAATTAAATTTAGGAAATTTATAAATGCCTGGAAAACCATATTACGATTTATAAGAATTAAAGTTGTTGAAAGAAAAGATGGAGAATGAAATTGAAAAATTAAAAAGATATTTAGAAATAAGAGAAAGTGTAGAAATAAAAGAAGTTATTGAGGATTTAAGAAATTATATTAAAGAAAAAGACAAATAGATAAAAAATTTTATATATAATAATCCATGTAAAAAAGAATATTATAATTATGATAGAAATTAGAACAGAATTAAGAAATTATAAATATGAAATCAAAATTATAAATATATATCAAGGACTAGTAATAAATAATCATATAACAAATACAAGAGAAATTGTAGAAATGGTTAATACTTCAGATTATGAAGTTGCAAATTATTTTTATCAAAATCCTTTGAATAGAGCACCACCAATTGAATCTATACAAATTATAAACTTATTCGAAGCAAAATACGAAGAGTTAGTTGAAATTTCGAAAGAAGAATTAAAAGAAAAGTCGAAATTGAAAAATAATTTTTCAATTGAAAAATTGGTATCAGAGCCAAGTTAACGATTAAGGGTAACACTTTCTCTTTAAGCAACACTTTTAGTGATACGTTTTTAAATCAATAACAACCACAAAATAGAAAACGTCTTTACAAAAAGATAAAAATGACAACTTTATCGTAGTAGCCTCCTTAAAAAAATTAACAAAGGAGGCTACGACGACGATAAAGTTATCATTTTTATCTTTTTATAAAGACGTTTTCTATTTTGTGGTTGTTATTGATTTAAAAACGTATCACTAAAAGTGTTGCTTAAAGAGAAAGTGTTACCCTTAATCGTTAACTTGGCTCTAATACCAATTTTTCAATTGAAAAATTATTTTTCAATTTCGACTTTTCTTTTAATTCTTCTTTCGAAATTTCTACTAACTCTTCATATTTTGCTTCGAATAAGTTTATAATTTGTATAGATTCAATTGGTGGTGCTCTATTCAAAGGATTTTGATAAAAATAATTTGCAACTTCATAATCTGAAGTATTAAACATTTATACAATTTCTCTTGTATTTGTTATATGATTATTTATTACTAGTCCTTGATGTATATTTATAATTCTGATTTCATATTTATAATTTTTTAATTCTATTCTAATTTCTATCATAATTATAATATTCTTTTTTACATGGATTATTATATATAAAATCTTTTATCTGTTTGTCTTTTTCTTTAATATAATTTCTTAAATCCTCAATAACTTCTTTTATTTCTACACTTTCTCTTGTTTCTAAATATCTTTCTAATTTTTCAATTTCATTTTCCATCTTTTCTTTCAACAGCTTTAATTCTTTTAAATCGTAATATGGTTTTTCAGGCATTTATAAATTTCCTAAATTTAATTCCAACTTGTTTATAATTATTCTTATTTCTATCTTTTTTATTATAAGATCATTAATTTCGTCCTGAAGATTATTTAATTCTTTTTTATACTCCTCTATTTTATTTTTTAATTTTTTCGCTCTTTTTCTTTTTATTTTATTTTCTGATTTTTCAATCTTTTTATGCTTCATAAATTAGGTAATCTTATTATAATTCCTAAAAATAGTTTTGTTTAATATTATTTATTTTAGAATTTCTGCAAACTCTATCATCGATTCATGACTATTTTCTAGAGATTCTATTAATTTTTCTAGCTCTTCAACTTCTTTTTTCAGCTTGTTATAGATTATTTTTAGAGCTTCAAATGCTCTTTGATTTATTTCAGAAAACTGCAAATAATTCAAACGATTCTCTCTTTCAAAGAGCTCTTGTTTCTTATCTTGATATATTTCTTCCTTATCTATCGTCATAATTTAATATTTAGGGTTTTATTTAATTTTTCGACCTTTTTTGTTAATTCTTTTATTTCAGAGTTTTCTTCTTTAATTTTTAATTTAGATAAACTTAAAGGACTATTGATTTTAGATTCTCTTATTTGGAAATTTGATGAAAACGATCTTCTTGATGGTTCTTTTAATGATAGAACTGAGTTTTCAATAGCTTTATATTTTGATATTTTTGTTTTTACAATTTTCTGAAATAATTCATCGACATAAATTCTTTCTCTGTTTTTAAATATTATACTATGATGGCTATTTGTTAAAGCATAATTTATTGCATATGTAATTGAAAATGGTTCATCATCTTGTTCCATTAAACTTTTTCTATGAAATTTATAAGCTAAACTTATAGATCTTCCAAGATTTTCAGTTGATAAAGGTATAGTATATCCAAGATGGGCATTAAATTTAACATTTACATTTGCCAAATTTCCATGAACAATTCCAATTATTTGATCTATTGGGTCATCAGTAATTCTTTTGTCACGGATTGCTAAACTTATTGGTGAATTAATTCCTTTCATATATGTAGATTTGATTAAGACTTGTATGGTACTAATATGAATCCATCCAATTTTAGATCTTTTTTGTTGATCCTTAATTTTCTCAATCTATTTACTAAAATTTTCATCATTTATCAAAGCTATTTCAAGTTCTCCATTAGCAGATTTTATTTTTACAGGGGCTTCAAGTTGAATTTTTCCATAGTATATTATATTTTTTTTATTAAAAACTTCTTTTAAAAGACTTTGTTTATTAAAATTTTCATTTGATTTGAGATTTAGTTATGTTTTTAGAACAGCCTGTTTTTCATTATCTAATAAAGCAGTTAATCTATAATAATCAGATTCTTCCGTTAATTCTAAACTTTCTAAATAATTCATAACTAAGAGACTAGGACAAAGATGTACCTTTCTGGAGAAAAACTTCCTTTATTTAGTATATTTTACATAAGGTGTTTTTATCTCCAGAGGGGAGATTGTAAATATTAACTCCAGAGGGGAGTTTAAAACTATTTTTCCTAAGGAAATTCTTTGTCAGACTACAGAATCGCCTCGGCAGCTTCCTCCTTGTTCTCCTAGCATATGAGTACTCTTAGCCTTCTGCTTTCTGTTTTCTGATGCTTTCTACAATTGCCTAAGCAATCTATTTATAATGGTTAAGTCTAATAGACAATTCCCATCCTTACCCTTCTTATGTCATCATTGCTTACGTCATTGTTTACTATCTTGCACCAGCTACATTATTGGTGCTTTATGACCTAAGCGCTTACGTCATTATGCAATAATATTGAGGGATGCTTCAGATGCACTGTCCTCCTCTTTTATCATGTGGGTGGATCCCATTTCATTATCGCTTTCTTCAGATATTTCCGAGGCGCATAGCTGGCAGCTGTGGTCTTCTCTGTCTTTTATCAAATAGCAGAGATTCCTTCTTATCCCTTCAGGGAGCTTTTCTAAAAGTCCAGATAAATTGTAGAATGCTGATTCAAATTCCACCAAGAGTCTCATTTCTCTTTCTTCAATTTTATTTCTTTTACTGGACACAAGGAGAGTATTTCTACTTTTATAATTAATTCTTATGTGAGATTCTTTCGTTATTTTTTGAGTTCTTTCAAAGACCCTTACTAATGTACTGGCTAGTCTTCCTTCATGACTGTAAATTGTTAAATCTTGAATTTGATCAATTGGTTGAAAATTTCCTGAAAAAACGGACATGAATATTACTTGGTATGCTGGAACCAAGCATTCTTCTTCTTCATTAAAAATAGGTTGACTATTTGTAAATTTTAGGGATACATCCCTTGGATTTACATTGTCAATCATATTTTTAAATCTCTTTACTGCATCAACGAATCCTGCAAGAAACTCACTAATAATTTTTAGATCATTAAAAATTAAAATTGTATCAATTAATCCATACTGAAAAAACGGATAAGTGTCAGATGGAGAAGCATCTGAAAAAATAACCAGCTTTGTTAGCTGTTCTTTGACAATAGGATAATATCCCAAAATTGCCCTTTTTTCTTCAGTCCAATTTAGGATTATATTAAGGGTTTATCTGAGATTTGATCTACAGACCCTTTTCTTTTCCTTGATTTCAGCCCTTGTAGGAATGTTTCTCATTATTCCTGATTTCTGGGCTTGAATTGGAGCTTTATCTGCTCTTCTTAGGGTTTGCTCTGGGTGAAGAGCTTCATATTTCCTGAAGGATTCCTTTGCCTCTTCCAGCGTTAAAAATTCTCCTTTATGAATTATCTTTGATTGATGTGTGAATGGTGCTGCTTTTTTCCAGGCATCATATACTCCTTTCATGGGGCCATTATAAATTACATAATATTTTTTATCTTGGGTGGATTTTTCAATAATTTCAGCAATTATTTTATTTTCTGAAATTTTTTTCCTCCTAATTTGTCCACCATGCTTAGCTGGCTGAACTCTTATGGTTTTGCTTGTTGTGTTGATTTCATTGCTTCAATGGCCTTCTTGAGGGATTAGATCTGTGTCCTTATTTGCTGACAATGCTTGCATTTTTCGAATTCTTGTTCATATTTTTGAATTTCCTGATCTAATGCGTTGTAAACGAACTCAATTCTCTTGTTAATGTATCTGCAATAATATTTTTGTCACCTTGATATATTCAATTTTTATTGAATATTGTAACAAAAATAATTGCCATCTTACCAATCGTCTATGATTATAATCAACTTTTAAATTATATCGTATGAAACCTGTTAGGTAACTCGATTCTGTCCTTAATGTAAATTCTTTGGGTAGTAAATCAATTTTCTATTTTTTAAGAGTTTTAATTGCTGCTAGAGTTTTCTTTTCATGAGTAGTATATCTCTGTTCTGTTGGTGTAAATGTCCCTGAAATATACCTGCAAAGTAATTTCTTTGGAGAATATTTAGAATCTAGTGATTCTTTTTCTTGTTCCAAGCTTTTTATAGCTTTCTTAGCTTTTAGATATCCTGACCAGGTTATGTCTGAAGCATCTGTTTCTACTATTAAGTAGTCATTTTCTTCTGGAATATAAAGTTCTGGAAGCTTTTTACATAATTCTTTGACTTTTTGAATTTGCATACTATCTTTTTCTTCCCATTTCTATTTTTTTAGTACTTATTTTTGGAAATAAGTTTTTAGTGTATTCTGTTATATTCTTTAAAAATCCTTGATCAGAAATATAATTTATACACCCTAAAAATCTTTTTAATTGTTTTCTATCTTCTATTTTATTAGAAAATAAATTTACCTTTTCTAAAACATTTGGTTGAAGTTTTAACTTTTCTTGAGTGGATAGAATTAATCCAAAAAATTCTATTTCTTGTTTTGCTATTCTTGCTTTCTTTTTGCTAAGAACTAATCATTTTTCTTTACATCTTTCTAATACTATTAATAATTTTTGAAGATGATCTTCTTTATCCTGTTTTGTAAAAATTAATATATCATCAATGTAAACTAAAACAAATTCATTTAACTCTTTTAGATTTTTTTCCATAAATCTTTGATAGATACCTGCGGCTTGTTTTAATCCAAATGGTAAAACATTCCATTCATAGAGTAACACACTTGTTGATTCTTTTGTTGGGCAAGTAAAAGCAATTAATTTCTTTGTTTCTTCGTCTAAACGAAGTTGCCAATATCCTGATTTTGCATCGAGAGATGAAAACAAAGTTGCTCCTTTGATTTTTTCTAAAATAGAATCTTTTCTTGGAAGTTTATGAGCATCACCAACAGTTGCTTCATTCATCTTCTTATAATTAATTACCATTCTTCATTTTCCCCTTTTAATTTCATTATTGTTTTCGACATAAAAGGCTGGAGCCGCATGAGAACTTTTACTTAATCTTATAATTCCTTTTTCCAAAAGATCTTTACATTCTAATGAGAACTCCTCTCTATCTCTTACGGAATAAGGAATTTTATTTGGAACATTTATTTCTTTTGTAGGATTTTTTAATTTAATGCTTACTAATTCTTTATTTGTATTTTTAATATCTAAAAGGATTATCAGCGCAAATTTCATCCAAAAGTTCTTCTATTTTTATTTTAAGATTATTTTTTGGGATATTTATCTGAAAATATAAATTTAAATAACACGTTTCTAATATAGAAAATATTTTAAATTTTAAAATCTTATCTATAATAGTAGTTGATATTTTTATACGTTTTAATTTTTGATTTATTGAAGAATCGTGTGGAGCTTTTAAAACTATATATGTTAATTCTTGAATGAATGGATGATATAGCTTTAAGAAATTATTACCTATGATAAAATCCATTCCAGAATCTAACATATATATGGATGGAATAATGAACCTATAATTTTGAATAAATATTTCAACCATTTTTGGTCAATTTTATGTATTGATTTGTCAGCTATTCTAACTCTTAACGGTTTCTTTAATTTTTTCCAATCAAGTTTTATATTTATACTAGCAAAGCATTGTGTTGCTCCAGTATCTATGAAAGCATTTATAAACTTTTCTGTTATTTTTACAGTAATAAATGTAGCATTATTGCTCAGTCTCTGAGTCTGTTTCTGAGACATATTCAAAAATATAGTCTAAATTATCATCTGATTCTTCTAATGGTTCCATGAAACAAGACTTAGCAATTTCTAATTGTTTGGTAAGGTCCTTTTTATCCTTCTTTTTTGGACATTCATTTGCATAGTGTCCTTCTTCTTGGCAATACCAACACTTACAATTTTCTTTTTTATTTGGGCAATAGTTATTTTTTTGTCTTTTGTTTTTATTGTTATTTCTTTTTTTAAAATACCTCTTTTTTCTCCAGTTTGGATAGTATTTTCTTTTTCTAAATTGATATTTTTTTTTCTTTGAAAATTTTTATTAAGACCATATTTTTGAGGAATTTCTTTATTATCTTGACAGCAAATTCTAATTATATTTTCAAATCTTTTTTGAGTCGCTTTTTGCATACAACGTTTTTTTATTTCCTCTCTTATTGCAGAGGTTGCTCCGCCAAAATTATTTTCAATTGTTCCTCTATTTATTTCTCTTATAAATCTTTCCTTTATAAATTCATTAGCAGGGTATGAAAGTTTTGTTATATACATACTAAGATAATGGTCTTTATCTTCTTCATTTAATTTATAATAATGTATTCTATATTCACATATATAAGATTCCACATTACATAAATCATGTATTTGAATATTAGCTAAATGATTTTTTGCTTCTTGATATTCTTTATTATAAACTTCTTGTCTATGATCTATAATATTTTTTCCGAAAAATTCTCTATACAAAATCATCATTATATGTAATATCTTATCATAAACTGTTGTTTTTGTTGCTAATTCTTCTATTATTTGGTTTTCTATTGATGTCATATAATCTCTTACTGTTCCTTTAGTATGAAACCCTATATAATTTCAGATATCTCTTCCAGACAATTCACTAAGTTTTGGATTAGTAAAGGCTTCTAATAAGAAGGAATTCAACCAGTTCTCGAAAATTTCTTTTTCATTCTTTTTACAGTCTAAATCGAGCATTCTTTCTCCTTCCAGTTCCTGGATTTTAGGAACGTATTTTGATGGTATTTTTGTATACTTTGAATTTTTATTCATAAATCTCCTTTTAAAAACATAATTTTCAAAACCTGTTTCCCATTTAAATTGAGATTGATTATCCTTAGATGTTCCAGCTTCATTTTTTACTTGTATTGGAATTGCTGGTTCTTCGTCACTTGAATAATCTAGGATGTGTTCTTCATTTTCTATATTTTCAGAATTTACTAGTTCTTCTTCTATTTGAAATTCTTGTTCCATAATATTATTTTCTTGAGCCATTTTTAATTATTTAAAAAGCATTGTAACTTCTTCTAAGTTTTCTTCAATATTCATAATTTTAATGGTGGTTTTACTTTTAGTTTTGTTATGTTGGCTATATTTTAAAATTTTTTTTTGGGATTATCTTTCTGAAAATATTTATTTAATATCTGTTCAATTTCGTTTATATTAGGTTCCTCTTTTTCCTTATTTCTTTGAAATTTTATGGATACTAATATTTCTCCAGCCATATCTATTATAGAATTTAATTGTGGGTTAAAAGTATGATAAAGATGTGGAGAATCATTTCCATGGTAACATTTTTTAGAAACTCCGTGTGAAATATAAGTTTTTTCAGGTTTTTGAAGTCCTTCAATAAAACTTATAGTAAAATAAAGATTTTAAGAAAAATCATTTTATATTAATTTTAAGAATTCGGTGTCATTACAATTAACATTAGCTAAAATCATTAGTTTTTGATCTATTAATTTTGATAATTTAATTATTTTTTCTCTTAAATCTTCTAATTTACTTTTTTCCATTAGGTGACGCTTTTCTTATAAAATGCTATGGTTTTAAGTGTTTTGTAGTGAAAAATGTGGCTTAAAATGTATAATTTGGATCTTGCCACATAGATGTCTTTAACAAAAGTTGCTTTTGGAATCTTTATATTAGTGGTGGCCATTAATAAATATACATAGATATACATGTTTGCTCCTTGTTATATCATGTTTGTCCCTAAAAATAAAAAGTAACTTTTTTTTTAAGTTTTATGCTAAAAAAATATTTTTTAAACTTAATGTATACTAATAATTATCTTGTTAAATTTAATTCAGTATAAAAATTAAAAATAAATAAATTAATCAACTCAATAAAAAACAATAAATATTGATAATTAACTTCACAATACTAACTAATTAGTTAATAATTAAATCAAAGCTTAATTTTTCATTTAAATATGAAATTAATTATTAGTGATATTTTTTATTAAAATGGTCATTTCTACACTAATTATTTTGGTTAAAAATTTTATTTATACCATGAATACTACAACAAATGAACTTTAAAAACGAGTAAAAGATAATAAATAATTAAATAATTATTTAATATATATATATATATATATATATATATATATATATATATATATATATATATATATATATATATATACAACATTTAATCTTATTAAAATCAAGAGAGAACAATTATAAACTATCTTTTTATTATTTTAGATAATTAATTTATTAACAATTTAATATAAATATATTATTATGTATGTATTGATGTATATTTTTAATTTTTAAATACATATAAATAATTATAATTTCAAATTATAAATATATTAATACGTAAATTTTATTTTGTATATTTTTATCCTTATTACTAGATTTTTCTAGTCGGTCATTGTTCCCTAACATGACCCTATCAATACATCTACTCGAAATTAAATATTTTTACCATCACTAATTATTAACAAAGAGTAAAGAATTTTTTTGGTGACTACTTAAGAGTAAAGAATGCTACACGTACACTTGTCCTTCACTTGATGCTTTTATTGCAAATTAGTTAAAAAATATTAATAAAAATACCGCATTTGCCGGTGATCATCATTTTGAAGCTAATATATAATTCTTTTGAATAATTTTATTTAAAATTTAAAATTTTAATATATATATATATATATATATATATATATATATATAGATAGATTTAAAATATATTTTATAGATACATATTAAAAATAATCTTAGTAATTTTTAAAATTTTTAATAAATATATTATAAACTTAAATTTATAAATTTTTTATGTATTTTTTTTAATTAATAATCTTAAAATGTATTTTAGAATTTATATTATTTAAATCTTTTTTTTTTGGTGAACTAAATCTTATTTTTATATTTATATAAAAAATACCGAAGCATTTATCACTTTTGAAGAAGGAATTTAGGAAATATTAAATAACAATGATGCACGAACTGCGGAAGTGCTACTTGTTTCCCTAGCAGCTCTTAATTAGTGGGTCCTACACACACAATAATTCTAAAATAAAACCACCTTTTTTTTCTTTTCGGTTGTCGCTGGTAAGACTCGAGCCCAGACCTTTGAGTAAATGGCTCCACATGCATTTTTTTTGAACCAAATCACATTTCGAAAATTGTTTTTCTTCCACATGATCAGCCACTTTAATCACTTTTTTTACGTTGGACTTTGGTCTTTTTTTTTTAATGTTATGTAATGGATCACTAAGATTTATGGGCTTCAGAAAACAAATTAAATTAAAATAATGGGTTCATCTGTCTTAACTTTTTTGGTCCAATAAATAAAAATTTAGAGTACATAAAATAAAATATAAATTAAAAAATTAAAATAAAAAAATTATTAGTAACTAATTAGGTAAAATATAGTATTCACGTGTGTTTAAGAAGAATTTATATTTAATGTTTTAGAGTGCTTTAAATTCATATTAATTTGAGTGTAAATTTTTTGTTGTTATAGTACAATCATTAATATAATACTATAGAAAAGAATGACCTAACATATTTATCTTTAATATGTTTATTTTATACATTTTAGTGTATATTGTGTTTTATGCATGTATAGTCAATTAAGAGTGTTAGTGTAGATATAATGTAGAATCTTTTATATTTTGTCTTTGCAAAATCAGTTATGATAGCTCAACGCAATACTATTAGATCTTAGTTTAGCACCTAATTAACTTGTAATCACACACCTCACTCTCATCGACCATATATATAAACCCATTGTAAGAAATTGAGACACTTTATTCTTTACTTTTCTAATAATGAATCCCTAATTTCACTCACCTCTGTTCTTTAGCTCTTTCATCTCAATTTTTCTGTAAACTTCTTTTCAAAGCATCTGGTACCTTTCATGATATTAGAGCTACGATTCTGATCTATGGATCACCACATATGTTCTGCAACATCAGCTCAAGCAGCACATACAACAAACTTTAATGGCGTCAATTGCAAATTTTTTAGCCACAATCAAACTCGATGAAGATAACTTCAAAGCGTGGAAGCATCAAGCTCTTACATGTGTTAAAGCCAATAAATTATAGAATCACATCACTGCACTGTCAATTCCAAAAAAATTTCAATTCAGAACAGGATCGAGTTGAAGGAAAGATCTCACAAGAATTCAAAGTATGAGAGCAACGTGACGAGTGCTTGGTCGCGTGGATGTTCTCTGCCATAAATGAACTCTTCGTGAATAGAGTTGTTGAATATGACTATGTGCACAAAATTTGGGCATCACTGGAAGAATACTTCACAGCCAGACAAAAATTGAAGATAAGAATGTTGAATGTAAAACCCAGAATTTTTGAAAAATTTCAGAATGAGCCAATTTTAAATTATTTATTCATTAAGAATTTTAATTTCTGAAATTATTTTATTAAGGCTAATTAAATCAAGTGTTAGATAATTGAATTTGAATTTTTATCTAATTTCATAATTATTGGATAATTTTCATATTTAAATTATAAAGTTTAGTAATAGTAAAATAATAAAGATTTTATGATTTACTTGAAATAATTAAAATTTTAGAATTTAATACTTTAATTCTTATGAATAAAGAAAATTAATTATATTTTCTCTAATTATTGAATTAGAGCATTTTTTAAAAATTAATTTATAATTTATGATTAAATAATATTTTTTTAAGGTAATTTTGTTGAATTAAAATTTATTTTCAATTACTTTATTACCCCCTAATCTTATTAAAAATTACCTAAACTACCCCTAATCAAACCCTAATTTTCTAAAAAAAAAAAAAGAAATCCTAACCCTAGCCCCTCGCCACACAGCCGCAACCCTTCTTTCCCTTCAGCAAATACATTAGAAAAATAAAAGAGAGAAAGAAAGGGGGAAGCAGAGCGAAGTAGGGGAAGGGGCCGCAGAGGAGGGGAGGAGGAGAGGAAGAAGGTCGCGCCGGCGTGCTGGGCTTCGCCGCCACCATCCCGTCACCGTCGCCATCCAGCCCGCCTCGCCACCGCCGCTGTCCTTGTCGCGGAGAAAGAAGGACGCCATCGACGCCGTTTAGGGAAGAAGGAAGAGCCGCGCAAGAGTCAGTGGAGGAGGGAGCCTCTGCTGTGTCCCCACCGCGCTTGGGTGCTGCTGTTGAAGCCACTCCTGCCGCCGCTTCTACTAGGGTTTGTCGCCATCAAGCCACGCGTTGCCGCCACTGGAGAAGCCTTGCGCGTCACCGTCAAGCTTGAAGAGGAAAGGCTGTGTCCCGCGCCACTGCCGTTCGAAGGGCTGAGCTTCGTCGCCGTTGAGTTGCTCTACTTCACCGTGGCTGAGCTCTGCCACCCCCGTTCTTTGGGCTTGTGGTGTTGCTGCGGGAATCACTGCCGGAGCCGCCATCACCGTGACCTTGTTGCTTCGGGTCAACCATGTCTCTGCCTCTGATGTAACTTGTCGTGCCATATCCGTTGGAGCTGCCGTGGTTGGAGCTTATTATTAGAGAAAGCAATTTGCTGCCATGACCTTTCAGTCTAGCCAGCATCATCCTCTTTGTTCCAGTTCCAATGCCAATTTTCTATTTTCTTAAGCCTGTAACGCTTTCTTCCTTACTCTTCTATCATTTTGTTCATCCGTTATACTCTGTCCTAATTATAGTAGCATATGGTTTTGTTCTAGTTGTCGATTTATCTCCTGAGCAATCATTATTGGTGTTGAGATCGTTGCTGTTGCTACTACTATAGTCGTGGGTGATGCAGCTGCCGTTTTGGTCATCGAGTATAGCACGGTTGTTGCCAGAACCACCGCCGGGGCTACCGCTGCTTGATTCAGCCGTTCTTTCTTTGTTTCGGTAAGCGTTTTCGTTTCGAAAGCCTTTAGTTACTATTCTGTTATCATACGCTGAGGTTTTTCAACGTTAGTTGCTATAAGATTGAGTTTCGGTTGTTATATGTCGCGATTAGAGTTGCTGTGGTTACTGCGAAAGTGGCTTAGAGCTGAGGTTACGGTTGTCGGTGATTTCGGGTTGAGAGAGAAGGTTCCTGTGACGCGTTTGGGCTATGGTTTTGACGAGTTGAAGTAGGGGCCTTTTCAGAAAAATCATATTTATATACTAGAATTATTATATATGGATATTATGTGGTAAAATTGTAGCCTTGAGTGATTGTATAAGTCTTATGTAATGTTGGTTGTCTTGGATGAATATGAATGCTTGTGTGACTGGATTATTATTCGGTTTTGTAAAGCAGACTGCTATTGAAGTGCTTCTTTAAAATTGTTTCTTAAAAAGTTGTTGAAATCAAGTTTAATCTGTTGTAAAGGAATTGAGTTCGAATTTGTTTTTCTTGAGAGATGAGAATGATATGAATTTTCGGAATTGGTCTGATTTGAAATTGATTTGGTTTTGAACCCGTGGAAGCAATTGTGGAATGGTTTGGTTGGGATCCGTAAAGGGTGGCAAAGTCTAAGTTTTAGGGTAGGTGCTGTCGAAATTTCTATAAAAACCTTAGACTTTGTTTGAAAAGTTATTTAGAAAGGCTTGGGATTTGAGAAATTGTATTATTTGATTTATTAAGAAAATAGTTATGTTTTCGAGTTTCATTTATTTGGGAAAACTATATGTCTTGAGTTCAATTTACTTAGAAAGGAATTACTTTACCATTTTGAATCATTGAAGAAAAGTTCTATGTTCTAATATTGATTTTTAATATAAAAAGGGCTTATGCTTTTAGTTAGAGTTAAAGATTTCGTTTAGAGGAGCTTTTAGTGATTTTGAAGGAAATTTGATTCTTGATTGAATAATTGCGTTTGTGACATTTTGGAAGAAGTCAGAGAATTGGTTTTAAGGAGGAACCTGAAAGTGGTTTTGATTTAAATGAATCGGTTCCGTTTCAAGTGAATTGGCTTTGGATTGGGTTGTGACTTGTGACTTTATATGATCCGGTTTTATAATAAACTCTATATTTATTTACTTAAATCAAGAATCTATAATTTTAAGAGTTTCAATGAATTTTTAAGAAATTGAGATAGGTTGTCCTTCCCTAAAGTCTTGAGACTCTGCTGAGAAATTTTTATTATCAAATTCATTTTTGGGATGATTGATTTTTGGAGCTTTCATAAGAGATTTTTAATTTGGCCTAGTTGCCGAATTGTTTGGAAGTTTTAGAAGGATGTTGTGGAAATGTGGCTTGTTTTGAAAGAGGAAATTTCTTTTGAGAAAGATGGCTTATAAGCTAGAAGTGATTTGAGAATGCGGATTTTGAAGTTAAGACTGAGATGAATTGAATTTGATTTTCAAAGAAAAGTGCTTTGAGAAAAGTGATTTATGGCTTGAATGGTGATTTTATGAGTTTTATGATGTTGGATGGTGGAAGTGCTATTATGTTATGAGTTGGAATGGCTGTATATGATAATGAATTATGACTGTTTGTGGAATATGTTATGAGCCGGAATGACTGTATATGATAATGAATATTGGCTGGTTGTGGAATATGTTGAGTTGGATGGCTGAGTATGAATATGAATGGTTATTGAATTGATAAAGTGATTGTTTCACTTCCAATTATCTGAGATATGAGTTTCCTTGGGTAGAAGCAGTGGTTAGCCACCACGTGCTCCAGGTTGAGATTCAATACTCTGTTAACCCTATGTCGTAAGTGTGGCCGGATACTGTGAAAGTTCCGGATGAGCTCGCCCCCCATGAATATACACCAGTGAAGGTGTTGGATGTGAATTATGATTATGACTGTGAATAACTCGAGTTGGGGATGCACGACAGAGAGACAGTCCAATGGTTAGCTACCAGGACTTGTTGGGTTGGCTTTATAACCGACAGATGAGACTCATCAGCCACTAGGACAGGCATTCATCATATGCATCTATGTGACATTGTTTGGGTGTGCATATTGTACGTGGTTTGCCTGTGATTAATTGTGTGTAACTGTTAATTGTTCTACTTGATGTAACTACTTGTCTGTGCTTGAGTTTTCCTATTTGTGCTTGCGACTGAAATTCTGTTGGATTGTGGTGGATTGGCTGTTGTTTGGACTATTTGGGCCTAGGGCCGTGGTTGATCATGAGGTGGGCCGAAGGCCACATTTGGTTGATGTTTCTGATTTAGAAAAGTATGAAAAACTAATATGGTTCAGCATAGATGAACTTTTGAAAGGCTTTTGAATTTCTAAGAAATGAACAGTTTTCTCTTTCAGAAAAGATTTCAGGTACTTTTTTTATAGTAAACCTTTGTTTTTGAAAAGATACATAAGGCGATTTTTAATCACTGTAACGGTTTTACCTTCACGTATCCTGTTATAGTAATTCTCAAAAACTCTCTACTGAGAACCCTTTCGAGGATGATGTTCTCACCCCCCTACAAATTTCCCTTCTCAGAATATGGACGCAGAAGTCACGAAGAGTTTATCTAATTGTTGTCGTAATGTTTTGTATTGCTTTAGTTATTATTTATTGTTCCCTCGCCTTTATCTTTATACATTCTGTAAGAGGGATATGAATTGTATTAGTTAATGTTTGTAAAATTATTTAATATATATACAAATGTATGTACTCTTTGTGAGTTTTGTAAGTTGTATGGTATGTATAGATGTACATTACCTAACAAAAGTATTTTGGAGCGGTATTGCGGTTTAAAGTTTTAAACAGGCTCATATTTTAGTATTAAATAGTATAAGAGTCGTCGTAATACCTGAGCTATCAGAATGGCGCAGCCGGAAACGTGACTTTTGAGAGTTAGGGTGTTACATTGAAGGCACAACTAAAGATGATAAAGAAACAAGGTGCAACAGTAATCAAGTACATAGCCAAAATTAACAAGGTAGCTAACTTTTTATCTGCGCTCGGTGTTCCACTTTCAAAAGAAGAACATTTTGATTTTGTGCTAGGAGGGTTAGATGAAGAATTCAGTGCGTTTATTACCATGGTAAACTTAAGAATAGACTTGATGACTGCTAGTGAGCTTGAATCACAGCTTCTTGTACAAGAAGAGGTAAATGAAAGATTTCGAAAATCAGACCTAACTATAGTTCATATAAATCTAGCTAAAAAAGAATCAGGATCAAACAAAGCAAGCAGTGAATTCCCAGAAGAAGAGTCCTATGAAGGCTACTATGCGAGAGGACAATTTGGAAGGCGAGGCAGAGGAAGAAACTTCAGAGGAGGCAGATCTTGGTGGTTAGGAAGCAAACCCCAGTGTGAACTGTGTGGAAGAATTGGTCACACAGTTTGACAATGTTTTCACCGATTCAACCAGCACTACCAAAATCCCCAACTCCACAACCCCAATGGCGGCCCTCCACCACCAAACAGGTATTCCATCAACAAACTCCACATGCTCAGCCATAGCTAGCAAGCAACCACAAGCAATTAAAATCCTCCTCAAGCACTGCACCCCACAAATAGTTTTGACAGTGTTGGCATCCTGACTCTGGAGCCTCTCATCATCTCACATTTGATAAGCTGAATCTACTCAGCAGCTCAGAATACCAAGGACTTGAACAAGTGTTTGGAGGTAATGGAAAAGATATGAGTATTGCTAATATTGGGAGGTCTATCATGCATGCATGTATGTCAAACAAATTTTTCAAACTCCAGAATTTGCTTCATGTACCTACCATTTCAAAGAATCTAGTTAGTGTCTAAAAATTTGCACTAGATAATGGTGTGTTCTTTGAGTTTTGGCCTTATGTGTGTGTTATTAAATGCTAGGAGTCCAAGAAGATTCTGCTGTAAGGAAAATTTAACAATGGATTATATAGGTTCACTGACATTCATATACCAAGTCAAATCTGGAAGACAAATAAAGCACAAGCTTCTCAAGCTTTTGATGCTGAACAGAAAAAGAAAATAAATGCAAACACTATCATTATGGATAGGAGAGCACAAGGTGAAAATGAAAGAGTAGCAAGCAATAACAATGTGATAAGAGAAAGTGAAAAAGAGAAAGAAACAGAAAGAGAAAATGACGAATCAAATACTCTTGAGAATCAAAATTCAAGAGAAATACCAAATTGCACAGTAATAATGTAGGAAGGAGTAACTACAACAGCACATACCAAGTTGCTAATACAAGTGACTTGTGTAATACAATTAGTAATAATGATACAGATGTTGATGCAAATAGCTTGTGTAATAAAGTAGTGCATTTTGATGTACCTATACCATTTGATGTAGTGCATTTTGATGTAACTATACCATTTAATCCCATTACTTCAAATAAATCTGCTGTTGTACGACTATCATAGCCCTACTCATTCTAATTGTGATAGCCATGTACATTCTACTTGTGCTACTTCTAATAAATCTACTGTTGTTGTAATTACAAATCATGCTACTAACCCTGTCACTGATAAACCTGCTCCTTCTAGCTAATTGTGCCACTGAAAATAGATTTGCTGCATTCCTCACAAACTCTACTGCCAATGATGTTACCAATAGCCCTCCTCCCAACCTACTGCACCCTTCCACCACAGCCAATTCCCATGACCTCAACACAAAAACTCCAACTAACACTCTTTGCTCCTTTGACCTATGGCACAAGAGACTTGGTCATCCTTCCCAAAGAATCACCAAAACTATACTAACCAAGCACAACATTCCATTTTCTCTTACCAACAGCACCTCTGCCTTTTGTGAGTCATGCACCATCAACAAAAACCACCTACTCCCCTTTCCACAAGCCCATTCCCAATACAGAAAATCTCTTGAGTTGGTCATCTCTAATCTTTGGGGACCCTCAGTACAACCAAGCAAGTCAGGGTTTACATACTATGCATGCTTTATTGATGCATATAGCAGATACACCTGCACCTTTCTTTTACAAACCAAACTCCAAACATTTATAGCTTTTTGTTAATATAAAATTTTCATTGAAAACAAAACTGGCCAAAAAATCAAGGCACTCAAAACTGACAATGGAGGAGAATACATGTCAAACACCTTCAATTAATATCTCAGAGACCAAGGCATACAACACAGACTTACCTACCTTCACACACCAACAAAATGGATGCGTGGAGAGAAAACATAGATACTTGACAGAAACATTCCTCACTCTTTAATCACAGGCATCCCTACTTCTCTTCTTTTGGGATGAAGCTATCCTCACCTCAACCTTCCTCATAATAAATAGATTACCAACCCCAACTTTAAACCTCAAATCCCCTTTGAAAACCCTGTTCAACACTACACCAGATTATCAATCCCTAAAAGCCTTCGACTGTGCATGCTATCCTTGGCTAAAACCATACAACAAACACAAACTAGATCATAGGTCCACCAAATGCATATTCATAGGTTACAACCCTGACCGCAAAGGGTACAAATGCCTATCTCCATCAGGTAGAGTCTATATGGCAATGAATGCCATTGTTAATGAGCTCGAATTCTCCTTTCCATCATTTAAACCACAACACTCCTTAACCAAACCAAAAAACACTCAAAAGCATACCACCAAGTACCTATATTTTTAAACCATCCTACATAGACATTCATGATGCACCTCCCACTAATACCAATACTATATCTAGTTCATTACAAACTACACAAATTCATGTCACTGACTCTAAGTCTGAAACTAACCTTGTTGGAAGTGTTGATTCCTTTGAAACTGTCCCATTGCAGGTGGAAATTGGACCTCGTATACAACCTGCAGCTGCTACCACAACACAAGTCCCTCAGCTGAGACCCAACACTCAATCCAGCAGTACTGTGTAGAACACACACCACATGCAAACCAGAAGCAAAAGTGGTATCACTTAGCCAAGAGTTTTCACTACCACACTTACCTCAGGCACAGAATCAACCGATAATCTTCTAAAATCCATCGCTCAGGCCCTTACCATCCCATATTGAAGAGAAGCCATGGAAGAAGAGTACACAGAACTAATGAAAAATATTACATGGATACTCGTTAATCCACCTCCACACTCGGCACCCATAGGTTGCAAATGGGTATTCCAAGTTAAAAAGAACCCTGATGGCACAATCCAAAAATACAAGGCGAAGCTCATAACAAAGGGCTTTCACCAAAAGCAAGGAGTTAATTATGACCAAATCTCATTCCTGTGGTCAGACCTGCAATTGTTCGGTCATGCTCAGCATTGCACTTGCAAAAGGCTGGAAAGTACACCAATTCGACTTCAACAATGCATTCGTCAACGGTGATCTCAGTGAAGATGTATACATGCAACAATAAGAGGGCTTCACCTCTCCAAACTCGAATCAAGTATGCAAGTTGCAACATTCCCTTTATGGCCTCAAATAGGCTCCAAGGGTCTGGTTCACAAAACTCAGCTCTGCCCTCCTTAAGTTTGGCTTTGCAAGCACCATATTAGATGTGTCTCTCTTCACTAGATTCACCTCCTCATCAGCAGTTTACATCCTAGTTTATATGGATGACATTTTGGTAACCGACAACTCAGAATCAGAGATCAACTCCATCATGACTTAGCTACACAGCACCTTCTCTTTCAAAGCCCTAGGTGAAATGAACTACTTCCTTGGTATTGAAGTCAAACAGAGCAGCAACAAGACAGTAACCTTAAAGCAGACTAAGTACATTCTGGATCTCCTCAAAAGAGCTGAAATGAGCACTGCAAAACCTGTGCCCACTCCTATGACCTCCTCTCTCAAGCTCTCAGCCTTTGGCCATGGCAGTTTCAACAATCCTACACTTTACAGATTAATAGTTGGAGGCTTGTAGTATGCTACAATCACGAGACCAGAAATTTCTTTTGGTTAACAAAGTTGCACAGTTCCTTCACAACCCTCTTGATTCTCACTGGAAGGCAGTAAAAAGAATCCTCTGATATCTCTCAAGCACAACTCAATATGGTCTAAGATTCAGAAAATTCACAAATTTCAGAGTCTATAGTTTCTGTGATTCAGATTGCGCCAGTAACATTGACGATAGAAAGTCCACTAATGGGTATGGAATCTACCTAGGTCCCAACCTGGTATCTTGGGCAAGTAGAAAACAATCTGCAGTCTAAAAAAATAGTACAGAAGTAAAGTTCAGAGGTATTGTAGATGCAGTAACTGAGATAGTTTGGTTACAAAACTTATTCACTGAGGTCAGAATGCCATGCTCTGCAAAGCCTGTGGTATACCGTGACAATCAAAGTACCGTTCTTTTATCTGCTAATCTAATTCTATACAATAAATCAAAGCACTTTACTCTAAGTCAGTCTTTTGTTAGAGATTTTGTCACAAAAAATAACTCTTCATTCAGCACATTCCAGCACAAGACCAACTAGCAGATACACTCACCAAACCCCTCTCAGTAGCAACATTTCTCAAGTTTCGGAACTTGCTCAGAGTGTTTGAAGCAGATCCTTAGAAGGCCCTTGGTTTGAGTTTGAGGGGCATGTTAGTGTAGATAATGTAGAACCTTCCACAACCTTCCACACTTAGTCCTTATTGCAAAATTAGTTACACTACAACAGACGCGGCGGATGCCAGCGCCGAACTTCCTGCGGTTTCACTAAACGTAGCAACTAAGGGTGGATTGCTGCGATTCATCTCCAAATTAGCCTTCCGACGCCAAATCATTCTGTTTTTGTGTCGAACCCACCAAGCCTGCCGCTAACCCCAAAACATCTACCGATATTATAACCCAAGTTTGCCTCAGAATACCCAAAATCAAGTATCTGAGAAACCCGCCAAAGGATCTGGGCAGAGCACGTGAAACTCTTCCCTGCTCTACCGTGCCCTAATCTGTGACCGTGGAGTCTCGTGGCTGTCCATCCATCCCTCTCCCTCCTGCCGTCGACCCTTTCAGAATTAGATCCGTAGCTCAGAGTCTTCATCACGCGAACACATAAGGGGCAGAGGCACGAAACACATCTCCCCGCACCCATCCTTGCCGCCGTTCTCCTTCGGACACCACTACCAACTGCATCGCCCTTCCTGTTGCTGGTGGATCCATCGCAGCTCCATGGTTTACAATACTGGTATGTACAACACCCCTCTTTTTTAGTAAGGTTCTAGCTTGTTCTTCATTTGTTAGCTCTGTCTCGCATATGAATTGTTCCTTTTTTTTTTTACTAAAAGTAACTGGTATCTGAAAGGGTAGATTAAAGGTTTGTGGGGGTACTTTTTCAACAATTTTGCCCGAAATGATAAGCCATAGAAATAAATTGCAAGTGACAACTCTTTTCTATGTAGCAGAACCTACCACCAAATTTTGAAGTGTGTAAGTCAATGAAGTTGGATGAGCCCTAAAACTAGAAGCAGATAATTTGTATCAATTATATCTAGAATTATAGTCCAAAATAATGAATCCTATTATCAAATATCAATGAAATAAAAGACTTGTTTGAATTTGAATACTATATCGATCCGAAGCTCTCAGTTTTTTCGGTACACTCATAAGAGATGTGATAAGAACTTGGATTGCTGATAAATAACAAAGTAGTACAAAGTTGCATTTTCAATGACTTGGACATGTAAGAGTTTGTCTCATGGTAGTGGTGGCTAATACTGGCAAGGTCAGATTGCATGAACATTGAGACTGGAATGGCTGGATGAACATCAGCGGCATATGTAAAGTTTGAGTTCTAAAGTTTGATATGTGTAGGACTGTTATCCTTGCAAAGAATTCAAGTATTCTATCATCTATAGCATAGTACACTCTTTAGATTATTACTCTTGTTTCTCAGTTCCTGTTATATCATTATTACTTATTTGTCATCCCAATACACTTGCCAATTACTCATATATCTACAAACAACACAGCTCCTGCTACTATTCACAATCGAAATGCCTAAGCTACCAAATGAAGTCAATGTTAAGAGTAAAGAAAAATGCTGAAAGGACTAAGTTGCAACATTGGCGCAGTTAAAAATATTTCCTTTATCCCCTTGTCCTTTATCCCTTAAATATTTCCTTCTGTCTCCTAACTTTGTGGAAATATTTTCTGCTAAGAAGTAATGTTATAACCCCCATATTCCTGCTTTAGAATTCTTAGTTACTAAGTTTAGCTTTTGTGTTTTGTTAATCACATTTTTGTTTCCTCTTGCTCTGTTCAAGACCTTAGCACAAAAATCAGTGCTCTGTTCAAGACCTTACAAAGTTTATCTTTTCTGTTACTTCATTGACCGAATTTGTTTCCTAAGATTGTGTTGGAGTTCTTGCACTTATTATATTTCAAATTAGTTCATGATTACTTCAATTTGTACTATTTTGTTCGCTTTAGTATTAATCTTTGATTTGGAAATATAATATGACTAGTGGAGCTGTTTATGTAGCCTTATACTAAGTTGAAAGTGAGGAACTTTTGTCTGGTTGGTCTAAACAGAACACAGCAAGGTGTATCTTTTTGAGACTCATAGAGGCTTTGTTTTGGGGTATACTAATCAAATTGTGTTCACTTTTTATGACCAAGTGTTGTGGGTTTTTTAATGGTGTAGTTGATGATAGTGCAACAGTATGCTAGTTACAAGTTAAATATTTTACATCTACTTTGTTTGATATTAATATATGAACGATGATATAATAAAGCTACCGATTAGACTTTTTACTATATTTTTCTTCACTTGATATGCTTATTTATATTGTGATAGGACCTGAATTAATTCTTCTTAAACTGCATTTGAATTGTGTATTTACATCTTAGTTCTTAGCCAGTGATCATGGTCATTGATTTGCTTTATTTAGCTGATAAATGACAAATTTAAGTATTAGTTATACTCTTTTGGTAATAATATCAATAGTTAAGTGCTGAAAAAGCCATCTTCATTTTAGTGGACAATGTACTTCATCCTACAGAAGCAATTATGTCTACCATATATGAAGAGAAGGATAAAGATGGCTTACTTTCTTTATGTAACATACAGTAGTGAGAACATCTTTGGGGATCTCACTTCCCACATGCATTAGCCATTTCCTTATATCTATGACTATGATTAATGATTTGTATGATGAATTCGTTGGTTTTCTCATATCAGGAACCTCGATTTATCTCAATGACATGTACAGTTAGTATATATATAAATGATCATAAATGATATATTTAAATTTCTGAGAACCAAATTAAGCTTCAAAATCCTCTTATTCAGTCTTTTGACCCTCCTCTTGATTGTTCTTCATGATTATCTTTGGATGCTGAATGAGATTTTATCTTTTTAACGAGAATAAATAGTAATTTTATTGTTTGTTACATGATTTGTAATGTTTGCATACAAGCACAGGCACCAAACATGTACACCATCAGACATTAGCTGATGTGAATAAATCTTATATGCAATGTAAAGAGAACATTTTAATTTCAACCTTCCACCATCACACTAAAAGAAACAACATATAAAGCACAAAATTTTAGGTTGTCATAACTGCTTTTCTTCGGATGATTTCGTAACATACAGCTTGCTTGGTGGTTTATATTTAGATCTAGTTAGTTATAATTAAGTATTGTGAGTTGTGTTCAGGAGAGATCCATGATTTTCCAATTATGCTATGAACTTAATTAAATATATATCAATTAATATTCCGTAATAGAGATGTTTGATTAGCTAGGGTGTATCACTGAAAATCTAATAAATAAGGACACCGCAAAATGAAAAGGCAATTTGGAAGATAGGAAGCAAGGGCTGTAGGTGTTGGAAAAGATGCTCACCAAAGCATTTTTCGATTTATTTCACTCACGACATGAATAGATTCAAAGGCTTTGTTGTTTTTTTTTTTTGCACTGTGATCTGTTATCTATATTTTTGTTTTATATATTTTTACCCTCTAACTTCTGTGCCTCATATTGGGTCAGTTTCTTATGTTGTGACCTGTCGAATTAGTTGAATGGGTGCACTACATATCAATGCTATTATGAAGAAATCACATTACTTGACATCCGCTGATCACAAGTATTAATTAATTGAGATGCTGACCCTTTCTATTCGCATGCAATCATTCTTTTGTTTTTAATATCTATTAACTTTACGTTAACTCCAATTCTATGTGGGTATGAACATTCACATATAAGATATAACTGGTTTGGGGGGGGAGGGGCAATTATGTTCGTATCTTCAATGTCACTATAAAAAGGGGTTAAAGAATATGGCCACTGATAGTTTGATCTAATTTTTGATTTAATTTTTCACAAGGGGTAATGATGGCTATTAATTTAGGCATATTTTCATAAATAAAAAAATCTGAAATCGTTACACCTGCTAGGAATATGACTATTCATAATTGTAATGGTGAATCTAATGGAGTGGATGGTGCTCATTCAAAGAGAGACGATTAACTTTAGGCATATTTTCTTAATTAAATCTACTATGTTTATTAATGATGGCTATTAACTTTAATTATAGTTTCTTAATTAAAAATATCTAGAATAAATACACCTGTGATAAATAGGAATATTAATAATTGTAATTATAGTTTCTTAATTAATGATGGCTGTTAACTTTAATTACAGTTTCTTAATTAATATTGATAATGTCCTAAGGCTTTATTAGTGTGCTCGTCCATTAACAGCTTTCTCTTTGGACTTTGATTTTCCTGATTTATATGTAGTTAGATCATTTGGAAAAAGAGATGCTATTAATATAATTAATACATGTACGTATATAAACTGGTATTTACTATCTTGTTACATAGTTATAATGTGAGTAATGCTATTAGCCTAAGATGCGGTGGTTCCTTTAACAACCTGTAAATGTAGATAATTTTAGCTAATATCCAATGTTTAATTAAGGGAATTTAATACGACATAGAAGGTGAAAGAGAAATAGCAGTTATTTGTTGGTTAATTATTCTATTCTTCCATGAGATATTAATCTATTTTTGCATGCTTCATGTGTTTATACTAGGATTTTAAGATACCCAGGAAAGTTCACTTCAAGAAAGGCACAAGAGTGGAGCCACCGCGTCAGCAGCCTCCAGCTACACCTCCTGTGTTTTCACCATCCGATGACGATGACTGGCTCATCCCTCCGCCCCCTAGTAATGGTGGTGTCTCCACAGCTGCTCCTCTGCAACCCTTTCATCCACCCAGGAGCGAACCAAGACCTGAGCCACAGGCCGCTAACGGTTCACAAGTGACGGAACCGTGCAATGAAGACATTGACCCAGAGGCGAACGAGGTAGATTCGTTTGATGAACACATTGACAGGATGTTTGCTGCTTCTGATGCTGGCAAGCGCAAAGGACAAAAGACTACCGAGTTTTGGGATGTTGATCTCATTGGTAACAAGTATTGAACCATAAAACTTTTTAATTGATTAGCTAATGATATACTTATGTATGGCTCACATGAATAAGATTTTTTTTCTTTATTTATAGATTCTGAAGGAATAGTCAAGCAAGCTAAAATGAGTGTGAGGGAGGCTATGGAGCGGTCTCTTAATGGTAGCAAGATCATACTGAGGTTCAACGAGGAACTGCAAGCAGTGGGAGATGGAGCTGGCATGTTGAGTGGCATTCTAGGAGCGCTGGGATCTGATTACAGCAAATTTCCTATCTGTGAAAAGAGTTGGGCTAAGGTGCGGGGCAAAGACAGGGTTTATGATGATTGCATAAAGGTAATGACTTTTGGCATTGTTTAATCATATCAAATCTTTCAACTTGCAATTACTTACAGCTGGAAATTGTCGTCGCAGGAGATGTTCCACTTTCAGGATAGCAGTGGTAGAATCAAGAAAACACTTTTGAAACAAATGGGGAGGTCTTGGAAGGACACAAGGGGGAGGCTGTATGACTCGCATTACAAACCAACATTAACACTTGAGCAGAATCTTGAGAAGCGCCCGGAGGGAATTTTGAGAGAGCATTGGAGGTGGTTCATTGACTATCGTAATGATCCTGCAACAAAGGTACCCCATTTATTTAATTAGGACTAGGCCAATTCAATCTGGAACCCACCGATTAAATCAATAACCTAATGATTCAATGATTTAACCAGTTCAATTCTAATAACTATTGATTCAAAATCTGATCTAATACATGTAATTTTAAAAAAAATGAAATCCTTTCAAATCTAAAAATGCAATTTTGATCATTTTTTGATATGATTTGATATATATAAATAGTTTTTTTACAATTCATTTGAATTTGAACCCTGTTAATTAATATACATGTTTAATTAAATGTAATATATCCATTCTCAGCATAAGTTACGGTCCAGAAGGAATGTTTGACTAAAATCATAATATATACATGCATGATAATGAGATTGATGTACACCAACTTTCATTATTACAACCTTATTTTTTGCCTGTTACCGTAAAAGATATTTGATTTAATTTGAGTACCTCTATTATTATAATTTATGCTATATCATTGTCATTGGGCTATGTCACACAACCTTGCTAAGGCTTTTTTCCATTAGTTGTGGTGAGAGTTAGGGGTTGTATTTGCATATTAGAAATACAATAGTATTGTTAACTTCTTATATATAAATAGGGACATCATCCATATAACTGTTGTTCTTGTTAAAGCAATACTTAACTTAAGATTACGTACAATTTATTCAATTTCCACGCTACTATACTTAATGTTGATTTTTAATAGGCGAAGTGCAAGCAAAACGCGCTGAATCGATAGAAGCAACTTTACACGCACACTGGCAGTTCTAAAAGCTTGGCTAGGGCAAGGGAAGAAGAGGTAATATAAATTTGTAATAAAGTATAAGTGGCATTTAGTGTTGATTTATTTATAGAGTTAAACAACAAAGAATTATTGAAAAAATTTAAAGAAGTGAAATTCATGGCATAAATTGTATTGTCACAGTCACAAAAGTAAGGGAGAATAGTTGGCAGGGGAGAAGTATGGATCCTAAAGCACAAAAGATCTGATGGCAGCTATATACATGAAGAAGCTCGGAGGATTGGTGTAAGTACACTTAATCATTTATGCTGTAACATGTTGGGTTTAGTTATTAAAATGTCTTGAGTATGCTATTAGCCTAGTGTGATTGTGTAATTTTATTTATGCCTGCAGGAAAAAATATCTGAGATTGAGTAGCTGGATGAATCTACAAGAATATTATCAGAAAATGATTTCCTTGCCCAAGCTCTCGGTAAAGAGCACCCGGGTAAAGTGTGTGGGATGGGATACGGGCCGACACCAAGTCAACTCTTCCGTCCGAGTTCGCAGCCGCCGGTGGATAGAGTTCAAGTAGAAGAGGCTCAAAGGATGCTGTGTGAACTACAGGCGGAGGTGACAACCAAAAAATTGAAGAGGAATGCAATAGATGATGAATTAGCAGCAGTGAAAATTAATAACGATAAGATTCTTCAGATAAAAAGATGTTAAAAAAATACGCAGGTTTGTCAAATTAATTAAAATAAAATATTAAAAAAAATCTTCGGAATAGCGGCGGTTCGGTTTTTAAACCGCCACGAATAAAATCCTTAGAAAACGAAGCAACAAATAGCGGCGGTTCAAATTCGCCGCAAATAAATTTCCGTGTTATCCTTGCGGCGGTTGATGACTGTTGCAACCACGCATGGGAAATCACTCTTGGATGATATAGCGACGGTTATAAACCGCCGCTAAACTATTCGACGCAAAATTCTTGATTTGCGGCGGTTATGCCAGCGATTGCTGGAAGCCGCCGCAAAATGTGATTTCCGCTCCTTTATGCGTTGCGGCTATTGATTCGCTGGCAACCTGTTTAGCGGCGGTTTAGAACCGCCGCAATTCGACAATAAAACCGCCGCTATTCTCCACATGTCCTGTAGTGTTATGACAACTGAGCACAATATTGTTAGACCCTGGTTTAACACCTAATTAACTTGTAATCACACACCTCACCAATCATATATATAAACCCACTATAAGAAACTGAGACACTTTACTCTTTATTTCTCCAATAATGAATTCTTAATTTTACTCACCTCTGTTCTTTAGCTCTCTCATCTCAATTTTTCTATAAACTTCTTCTCAAAATTTCTGGTACCTTTCAAAGAGAACGACCACATCATGTGTCGAAATCACTTTAACACCGTTTCTAACTATTACATTCTTGTAAAGTTTTTTAAAAGTAGAACATTTTAGGATCAACAATTTTATTAATAATTTTGGTTAGTATTTGACTAACACAAATATTAAATTATTTTTAATAAATAAATTTTATTAATTCATATATATAAATTTTGAATAATATAAATACAAACTGTATTGATTTATATGTATAAATTCTAACAAATACAAATATAAACTATATACTTTTTATATGTAAATTCATATAAAATATAAGTACAAATTATTATTACTCACATACCATAAAATGACGATATTTCGTAGCCCATAATATATATATATTAAGAAGTACCCAAGAAATTAAGAAGAGATTGCTTTTCTTTTTCATAATCCAAGATAAACTTAACTACGAGTGGGAGAAAAGCAATGTGGAACCGTACAAACCTCCGAAATGCAATAGGAATCAAACCTTGATATAAAGTCAACAGCTCACTAGACATACGAAATTTTATTTTTAACACACGTCACAACAACATAACAATAAACACCTAAAATACTTAGACCACGTGCAACACTACTCGCCCTTTGTTATTGGAATACATGCAGTTCATGACATACACAGAGATCTTTCTATCTTGAAATCATGCACCACGTGCAAGTTTAATAAACTGGTTCTCCTTCTGAGCAGTGTACAACAAAGATGAGGTGAAAGACCATGAGGCAAGGTTATGCGTTTCATATAGTTGGCCCGAAGCAGCTGAAAATCCAACCCTAACCCATTCTGGAAGCACAGTCCTCAAGTCAACGACATGAGATAGTTCGAATCGTTGACCATCAGGGTAAGTAGCAACAACCGTTAGGGTTTTAGTAGTAGGGTTATAACTTATGAGGACGTTAAGGACTTGATTATCTCTCCTTGACCAATATGTAACTGCCGAGGATTTAATAGAATTGACATCAATTCCGATGTGACGGTAGTATGGATCCCATTTGTTTGAGTTGTGATCCACGAAGGTGTCGAACTCAACTGCAAGAATTTGGTTTGCAGAAGTGTTAAGAGCGGTTTCAGGGTCAAAAAGGCCCAACGTCCCTCCGGCTGAACCGGCCGGTATGGTAGTGTCTGATGGTGCAATGAAGAAGGCTATACCATCGGCCGCAGAACCGGACGGTCCTGTGAGATAAAAGCTGAACTGAGTCTCGAAGCTTGCGAGCCTGTTGGTGCTTTGTTCCCAAAGGCGCACTTGTGCTGTGTGCAAGACTCGGCCTACGGTGTTGGGCAGTGGGTGGCCGGTGGCGTTTGTCTTGGTAAGTTTAACTACATTGTTGTCTGCGGAAATTTCTGCATCGCCTTGTAGGATTAGGTTTCTTTCGTCTGGGGCGAAGTTGATAAAGCTGAAGGAAAGGGAATCTGTGGAGGTTGCGGTGTTGAGTAGTGTAAGGAAAATGGCAATGAAGAAAGGTGGAAGAAGGTTTTTGGTGGAGATGGCCATGGTATTGAGGTTCGTAATGCTTATTTTGGTTTAGGATGTGAGGGATAATATTTAGCCTCTTAGCAATTTATAGTAGCAACATGCATGGCATCTGAACCACGACAATTCCCGTTTTGAGTTTCTTAATTAATAGTCAATGATGGTGGGCGTTGGTTTAGTTTAAATATTATTGTATAAGGTCACATGTCTATATAGATATTGTGCTGAAATTGTTTCTTCCAAAGCTTAACCAAATGTTACCATAGTTAATATATTTCTAATACCTTCTCTTACATAAAAGCTTTTTTAGATTTAATTTGAGTAAATTTTGCATAAATTATTTTTATATTTTTGTTTATCTTATATTGATTTTTTTTATCAACAAAAATCGAATTCTAAACTATTTATCATAAAATATTCTAATATCGTATTATAAAATACAAAAATTTACATAAATAAAAAAAGACACGTAAATGATTATCTGAGATTTATTTTAATAACTCATCGAGGTGCACAAGTATTTTTATAATCATTTGAAAAAAATGTTCATAAATATGTTTTAACTAGTGTTTTTTTCTGTAATAACATTACGGTTATATAAATTTAAAATTACGTTAAATTTATCTTGACATTATAGATTACGACAGATAGAATCAAATTATTTTTGGCTAAAAAAATCAGGGTCTCGATAGATAAAAAAATTAAATAATAAATTTTTTAGTTACTATTTTCATGTGAAAGAGTTTAACTTTTTACTAATAATTAATTTTAATATTCGTTATCTAAAATAAAAGAATTTAATGTATATACTTTTACATTTGATTAGATGCTAAGTTTGTTACACAAATAAAAATAATTAATTTTTATACTTATTATTTTAAAATAATATTTTTTTCTCTCTATATATAAAAAAATATAATTAGATATTAGTATAAAAAAATTTATATTAATAGTTGTCGTTAAATTAATAATATAATATAACTATATTTCAATTCCGATTTTAATATTTTAATTTTAATTTTAATTTTTAATTAGAGAATATCATGTTGCACATTTTGATTATCAAATTTGTAATTAGTCATTGATAATAATATATAAAAGAGATAGAATTGGTGTTGAATAAGAGAGATAGAGAAGGAGGTTGGGAGGGAGAGAAAGAACGAGAAAACTTAATTTTAGAAAGAAAGATTTGATTTTAATTATAATAAAAAAATAATATATGACATATTTTAGTTATAAAATTAGTAATATATAATAGATATAATAGATTTAATCCTAATAAAATTATGATTCATAGAAGAAAGATATTTCGGGTACATATAGCACCAAATTTTGAGAAATTTAAATTAATAGACTAAACAATGTTAATGGTATAAAGAAGAAACTCAAAATTGCCAAGGACATTAAAAAAATCACTAATACTAAAATAAAAATAAGAATGATATTAATTTTAATCAATAATAAATTAAACCATACCAACTAATTGAATATTGTATGCTATTTTAGAGAATTTTTTTATTTAAATTAGATAAATATAAAATTTATGAAAATACATAAAATTTAGCGTAATTACGTAAATACATAATGTATCACATTTCATATCTACTTTCTTTGACAATGTTCTCAGTATCCGAGATGTAATACATTATGTATTTACATAATTTACACTAAATTTTATGTGTTTTCGTAAATTTTATATTTATTTAATTTAAATAAAAAAAATTCTATTTTAGAATATGCTAAAATTCTATTTTCAATATTTAGAGAAACGTATATAACAAGAATCAAATTTTAAAATATCATGAATAATTTTTTTTAATTTAAATTAATTGATATAAATAAATAAATTATTCTATCTCTAACCATATAGACTCAGAATCTTATAGATCAACCTCTTTATCCACTCTTTCTAACATATTCTTAAGCAATATAGAACAGTTAATTAATCACGCTACTTAATCCTATTTTTTGTTTTAGTGTTAACATTACTTTTGTTTTTCTACTTGAGATTGTTAATTTGAGAGATAACAAAACAACATCATTATATATGGATCCAAGGAGGAGCACATGTCGTTGCAACACGATTGCCTTTAATTTTGAGTACATGGTGTAATTAACTGGTATAACAGCGTACGTTGTGGGTCTAGAATATTAAATCTGGTGCTAGAATTAGGCATTTTATTCCCTTTTGGAACTCTTGCTACTAGAAGTATTTTTTTTTTTTGAGTAATGCTAAGTAAATAAAAAAAAATAATCAGAACTTGTCTTATTTAACATTAATTAATTATTGCAATAATTCATGAATACTAAATAAAGTAAATTATGATTATTTTTGACTGATTTTCTTTGATTACCAAACATTTTCGTTTTTTTAATACATGGGTGAAACTTTGCTTAGAGTTGAAGTATAAGATTACAATTAGTACTAGATCGTCGTATACGAACACTCAACTAATATTATAAAAGTTTAATGAGTCTGGCGTGGAGGGGTAGAGGTAGATACCTGAGATTATCTATAAGTTAAACTAATAAAACAATCTAATAGAGCTAGTCTCATCACAAAGTCTAATAATTATATTACAATAAACTTAGATGGCCAAATTTTTTTAATTAAATTTAACCAAATCTTTTTGGTGTATGTACGTGCTTTTTTAATAATATCTTTTTTAACAATGTCGTTGTTGTCGTTCTTTTCTTTTTTTTCTTCTCTTGTTTAATTTTTTTTCTCATTTTTTTTCTCATTCTTTATTTTCTTTTTTTTATATATATATATTTAAAAAATTAAAACACAAAAATTTTGATACAGAACGCTAAAATTTTTGAACATCATATATCTAAAATGTTTATATCTAACTAACAAAATACGCTCTACACATAAATTTTGATACTTAACACAAATTTTGGTGTATAACACAAAAATCTTGGTGCATAGTAAATAAATTTTGTGTGCATTATAAAAATTTTAGAAGACCACATATCCAAAACATTGACTCACCCAACTAACAAAAATATATTTGTAACAAAAATTATGCTATGTACAAAAATTTTTATACTATATTGATAAGTTTGTGCTATATGCAAAATTTTTTGTTCTATATACAAAAATAATTGTGCTATATCAATAAATTTATATTTTTGTTCTATATACAAAAATTGTTGTGCTATATCAATAAATTTATGTGCTTTTCAACAAAAAATTTTGTGCTACAGAAATGCAAAAAAAGAGAAACAATAATGTATGTGCATAGTTTTTTTTATTGGACTTATGCCAATTTAATTAAACTTAGTTATAAAAACACTTGTATATGTAGTATTATGGATTATATTATACATGTGATTTTGTACTCAATTTTGTTGTTTTTTATTGAATTTTATTCACAAAGCATATGGCAAGTGTTAGTGAGTAAGGTAGTTATAAGTTGTTACTCAGTGAGTAAGTTAGATATAGTTTGTTGCACAATTATTTTTCAGAGTCTAACTAACTTGCTTAGTGGTGTTAAGTGTGTATAGGTTGCTATATATATATATATATATATATATGGTGACTCTGGTGGTACAGTATAGGGTGATTTATCATGTTCAAGTTTTGATCTGGGAATGGTGTCTTTACACGTAGCATAAAAAAAGTGGAATGTTAATGTAAAATACGGTAACTTACACTTCTTGACACAACGATATTTTAGAAAATTTGCCATTTAATAATTATTGTTTGTAACATGAATTTAGGTTTTGGTATGAAAAAAAAAAATAAAACAAAAACTTTAGATTGTCCAAAAAAATTTACACAAGACTTTTTTATATAAAACTCAATAATATCAAAATGGAGCAGACAATAAAAAAGAAAAACAAAAGTTAGCAGGTGTAAATTTAATTAACGTATAGGACTTATTTAAGTTTGATTAAAAACAAAGATAAGGTTAAGTTAAAAAAATACAATAAACGCAATTCATAATTAACATATTAATGGATTAGTTAATTATAGCCTTTATTAATTTAAAACTCTTAGAATTTGAGTTATATTTTTCAAATTAAATAGACGTGATAAAAAATGTTGGACTACAAATTAAAATTAAAATTTAATTTAACAGATATTAAAATACTGGCATATTACATTTCAAAAAAATTAGAACACATTATAAGCATTAATTTTAAATAATATTAGCAGCTCGTTGATAGTTATTAACGACTTTTCTACAATTTTAGGTATAATTTTTTTAAAATATTTATTTAAATAATTAATTTTTTTTCAATAGTTATACAAGATAGATAAATTAAAGGAACAAAAGTTTATAAATGATTAATAGAATTAGTATGTTTAATTTTAAGTGAATTTTTTACTCATCATATTACGAACTATATCATTTTAGCTAACTAAATTTTATCTTTTTAATTAACTCAAATGTATTTGACCAAATTTTAATTTATCATTTTGTTAAGAATTTTAATTTATAGTAATTGTAATATAAGTAACAGAAATACGTTAATTATGAATTACGTTTGTTGTAGTTTTTTAACTTAACCTTATTTTTTCTTTTTCAAACTTAAATAAGCCCTATACGTTAATAAAATTTACACCTTCTAACCCTTTTTTTTCTTTCTTATTGTCTGCTCCATTTTGATATTATTGAGTTTTATATAAAAAAGTCTGTGTAATTTTTTTTGGACAATCTAAAGTTTTTGTTTTATTCTTTTTTTCTCAAACCAAAATCTAAATCCATGTTACAAACTATAATATTATTAAATGACAAATTTTCTAAAATATCATTGCGTCAAGAAGTGTAAGTTACTGCGTTTCACATTAACATACCACTTTTCTTATGCTACGTGTAAAGACACCATTCGCAAGTCAAAATTTGGCCATGGTAACCACCTTGTACTGTGTCATCAGAAAAGTCACCTATATATATAGATCATGCACTTGTTACTGATATAATACATTCATTTTTGCAATTCATTATTTTATTTTTGTTCTCTGTTCCTCTGCTTTCTTAATTCATGTTGCTTGACACAAACCACATCATGGTAGCAAGAGTTTAAAACTCCTCTCCATTCTTCTTTTCGTTCTTACTATCATCATCTTTTCTCCTTTCTGGTCTTCATATCCTGCACGAAATTTTTTGAGTTAAACCTCAAAGTGGTCCCTGAACTTGCACTCGACCCTCAAAGTGGTCCTTAAATTTGCAATGGCCTTAATATTATCCCCGAATTTAACACATGTGGTTTACGGTCGTCCCTGAAGTATTTTCCGGGGAATATTTCTTAACGACGCGCTGACGTGTATAGAGAGGCGCCACATTGGATATCTGACGTGGCTGTTATCATTTTTTAACTCAATTTAGTCCCTGAATTATTTTATAACCATAATCATCAATTTATTATCAGAAACCACTCTGTTTCTTCTTCTCTGCTCTCCTTCGTCTTCTCTGCCATTGTTGAGCTGCCATTGTTGAACGTGATTTGAGTGGGTCATGATGGGTGGAGTAATAGTTGAAGTACCTGATGGTGTGATAATTGGCTTGGCCCTTACTTCCTTGATTCTGGGATTGAATACTTTGCAAGCATTGTTACATATGTTGTCACATTTTGATTGGGAGGGGAAGAAGGCCCGACTCCATGCATCTCTTCGTCATTTGGAAAGGTACTCTCATGCTTCCTTTTTAGCTCTCTGGATTTTCATCATTCCCTCAATGATCTTGAATAGTAGATCTTACACACTCCCATAGTAATCCTCTAAGTTCATTGTCTTTCCACTGCTTATTGAAGTTTCTCCGCAAGTGCTATACACAAAATCTGTGGTGGACATCAGGGAAGACCTCCTGCACAGCTGTGATTAGTCCCTGCACGAAACCACTGAAATTAATAACTTACAATATCGGGACCCAAAATGGTCCATCACCTTACATAAGTGACATCAAAATAGTCCCTACACATACATAAGTGACATCAAATTAATCCCTACACATGTTTAAGTGACAGCAAATTCATCCCCACGATTTATTAAGTTCTACTCCTACCCCATTCTATCAATACAGGCAATAATAATGTGTGAAACAAACCAGTAAATATAGAAACAGAATCATGAAAACAAAACATGGCTACAAAAAATACATCAACCTAAGGAGTTCAACCCTTACTAAAATACAATAACCAGTAAATACCAAAGATATCGTTACCTTTTACATGTCCAAAATGAAACACCACCCATTTTGGGTGTAGCTCCCTAGATCCTCTTGCAGCAGCTCAAGAAACCACCTCCAATTATTCTTGTTCTCCACTGGTACAATGGCATATGCAATGATGAAAATGGTTGCCAAGATTTGTCCACCAAATCTGGTTTTCTGGAATGCTCCATCAAGCCCTATTAGAGGTCTGCATCCCGCCCTAAATTCATTCTTGCACCCATCCAGACAAATATACATCTTGTCAAAAGTGGGCTCTTCTGCGGGGTTTGAAGTATGTTAAAGATTCAGAGTACTTCAGATTTGGAAATTTTCTAAGCTTCTTCACCAACTTGTTTGCTAACCACCCTCTGTTAGCTAATTTAGTTTTTGTCTCCCTTGGGCAGGTATGATCATCATTAAAGGTTTTAACTTGCCAGCAAACAATCTCACTATCCTTAGAGATATAGATAACCCATGGACATTCCTCACCCCTACATAAAGCCCTGCATCGTACATTATCATTTTTCTTGAATCTAACTCTTCTACCTTCCTGGATGCAATACTCCCTCACAGCCTCCTTAAAATCTATCTTCGTGTTGAATTTCATCCCTACCTTTAATTGGAGTTTTTCGAACCTTGTTTCTTCTCTGAAAACAGGAAATGAGTCGTCATCCTCTGAGTTAGGGGTGTCTTCATTTCTTTGGAATGCCAAGAATTTGTCCCATCTAACTCATCATGATATACATCATGAGCATCATAACCTCCAAAATTTGGGCCTTCATCATAACCTCAATTTGCTGCCTCCACCCATCATGACCCACTCAAATCACGTTCAACAATGGCAGAGAAGACAAAGGAGAGCAGAGAAGAAGAAACAGAGTGGTTTCTGATAATAAATTGGGGATTAGGGTTATAAAATAATTCAGGGACTAAATTGAGTTAAAAAATGATAACAGCCACGTTAGATATCCAACGTGGCGCCTCTCCATACACGTCAGTGCACCGTTAGGGAATATTCCCCGGAAAATGCTTCAGGGACGACCGTGAACCACATGTGTTAAATTCGGGGATAATATTGAGCCCATTGCAAGTTTAAGGACCACTTTGAGGGTCGAGTGCGAGTTCAAGGACCACTCTGAGGTTTAACTCAAATTTTTTTGATAATTTCATCATCAATGACATAAGTTCTTGCTGACAGTTCAAACAAGGCTTCGCTGGTACCTCTAATTGATAAATTGGAAGAGAATAATTTCTTTACCTGGTCTCAATAAGTTTTTCTCATAATTGAGATTTTTGAGATGCAAGATCATCTTGATGGATCCAAAGTGCCTCCATGATTTGGTACTGAAAGTTTTTAATGGCCAAGAGAAGGGGGTTGAATCTAGGATCGTTTTTTATGCTTTTAACTTTGAATGCTAAAAGAGATTCTACAACTTGGTTACTGTTGTGTCTGTGATATTGATTATGCAGGAGTTAAATTATTTTTGTCTCATAAAGAGTGAAATAAAAATAGAATAGAGAAGAGAAAAGAACACAACCATCTATCCTAGTTTAACCACCATATGCAATGTGGTCTGCATCCAATCTTTACCACAACTATGGTAGAATTTTCACAATCTTTTTCAAATATTACAAACACCAGTTCCCTAGGATTCTTCCTAATTCTGTCTGGGATGACCCAAGCTTCTAACCAAGCTTGTTTTGACTAGGTTTACTCCCTATACTTTCAACACTAATTGCTCACCCAACTTAGTAAGAGAAATCTTTTAGGCTCATGATTACAAAACAGAAATACATCAAAAGAATTTTGACATAATGATGACTTTTCTCTCCAAATTAACTCTTGTTGTCTTTTCTCTCAAATAGTTTTTTTAAACACCTCACAAATTGCCTTTTACCGTGAGAAATTAAAGAAAGATAAATTGAGAAAGCAAGATATACAATGTAACCTCATGAAGGAGAAGAAATATGGTAGCTTGAAAGCTATGTAAAAACCAGATTTCATCCTCTCTCAAATTGTCTTTCAACTTGACAGAATGCTCCCTTTAATGTAAGTGCATTACTTCCAAAACTTTAAGTAGAGTCAACTCTTGAGCATTGAACTAGCTGAATTTTTCTTCTTCTCCTAAGAAAATCAGAATAGAAGATCAGAGTAGAGTGGCGTAGAGGTAGAGGGGATGGGCAGCAACAATAGGATCAAAGTCATGATGCATTCAAAGTATTTTTGCAAGATCAACACCCTTAATCTTAAGCTTTGACCCCAAGTTTAGTTTCTAGCCATTGATTTGAAACATAAAAAGTAACTTCCATTTTCTTCCTCTTTCCCAAATGGTGGTGGCTGAGATATTGTAGCCTCAACAAGTCATTTGACTTGCACAAGAATGATAATACAACTACTGCTCTTTGTTTCTGAGTCACACTTCAGATTTTAATTTGACTTTGTCTCAAATATTTTACTTTTTTCTCCTTTCCTCTTTGATGTTGATTGAAAAGTGAATTACTTTTCCTTTGATTTTGGTTTTTCTTGAATTGATGAGCCTCCAGCTACAACAGAAATCTTATCCTTTATTAAACCAATGGGCTGGGCTTGGTTGGTGGTATATGATTACATTGTTTATCCATATACCAGCCTTATTTTTGTTTTTGTCCACACCACAACAAATATAGCTTTTAGCAACGCCAAAATCTGCAACGCCTTAAAATAGTTCTCTTAGATGGTTTTAGATAACGGTTTTTTATGTTACTATTGAAGTTCAATTTTTTATTATTTTAGAACAATAAAATAAAACCGTTCTCTTTGACTCTTTTGAAAAACAATTTTATAACCGTTACAAGGATTTATTTTAAGCAACGGTTTTTAATGTTGTTTAAATAATTGTACAAAAGACACACTTAAAAACCGTTGCCTAAGTTGCTATACTTTAAAACTGTTCTATTAGATAGTTTTAGAGAACGGTTTTTACAATATTGCAGTTGAAATTCAATTTTTCATTATGTTATAGCAACAAAATAAAACTATTTTCTTTGACTATTTTAAAGAATGGTTTTATAACTATTACAACAATTTTTTTATCAAGCAACAATTTTTTAATATTTAAATAATTATGTAAATTAAAAAATACATATAAAAACAGTTCTCTATAAATATTAAATTAGTAGAACACTCAAAATTTATTGCTATAAAAAAATAACAAATATTATTTATGAAAAATAAATTTAAAATAAATTTATACCAAATATTATTTTTTGTTTCATTCCCTAATAACATATTTTTACACTTAAATAAATTTTTGAGAAACTCCCTTAGCTTAAGAACAAAACACAAAGCTCTCCTTCTACTAGCCCTAACCCACTATAACCCACCACTCATCATCAGAGCTTGGCCATCATCGCACAAAATTAGCTTCACGCAGCCCTCACCATCTAGTCCTAACCCGCCGTCGAAGAAAGCAGTTTGTGGTGCGTCGTGACTGCGTCTCTGCTCTCCTTGCTGCGTGGGTCGTTGCTGCTTCTCCCCTCTCCTTGTCGTGTGGTCGTTGCTGCCTTGGCCGTCGATGCTTTTCCTCGTTGTTTATGGGTTGTCACCTCTTCTGCTTTTGCTTTGCTGCTTCTGCTATCACACTGTCGTCTGCCCCTCTGGACATCGTTGCTTCTGAATCGCATCCTATCACTGGTTTTCTGCCTCCTCGTTATGGCTCAACCTCTGTTTAGGTAGCTCAAGTGTCCCTTGTTTTATGATTTTAATTGATTTAGTTTCTGTTTTGATTTGAATATTGATTTGGTATAATTATGCCTATTTTGGTCACTGATTTTCTGGCTGGAAATGAATTTTCTGTTTTGGTCACTGCTCTGTTTCGGTCATTGATTCAAAATAGGAAAATATTAATTATGTTTTGGCTAGAGCAAATAATATTGATTTTGTTGTTAATTTTTGGATGTCATAGACCAGAAAAAAATTTTTTTTGATTCACTAAGTATATAATTGTTGATTTCTTGATAGGCTTGTTAAGAGATAGGAAATTTAGTAACATTAGTATTAGGATTATTGTTATGAATTGCTTATATTTTTATTCTTTGCTGTTGTTGTAGTTTGTATCTTTAAAATCAGATTATTGCAATCAAATAGTCACAACATAAGTTCACAAAATTAGAATAATAATGATAGCAGGAAGTTTTTGTACATATCCTTTTCAATAGTGCCTGATTTTTGGGTAAATCATTTGATTATGGTGTTAAGATATGATCTTCTAATTCTAAAGTTAATTCATTTTGTGTTTATGATTTTAGTTCTTTAATTCATTTAATGTTATTGTTGTTTCAATTGGTGTAATCTGTTGCTGGAAATAACATAAATATCCTTTCGAATAATTACTAGTGTTTACAGTGATTGCATTGGGTGTGAATTTGTTGCTGAATAATTTGAAACTCTCTTTGCTTTTTGCCTGGTTTTGTGACTTTTCAAGTTCAAATTTCTAATAAGAAAAATGGAGATATGAGAAATTTGGGGAAAGGAGATATATATTATTTTAAAGCTAGTATTATTACCTGCTCTCTCTATAATAGTTTGGTATGGTTTCTAAAATATTGAGTATGAAAATGGTGACGAAAGTTGCTGAGAAATGAAATTCATCATAGTATGAATATACACCAGCACTTGATACTTGGATAGTTGGATGCAAAGATTAGATGATATACATTATTTTTCCCTTGTTACCTTTTCACTTTGAAGTCTTGTTTATCTTTGTTCAAACCTTATGATGCGTCTGAGAAGTTGCGGTGTGGTGCTGTCCCTCAACAACACTTGCTTTATTTTGCTGACTATCATCTATTCTTTTAAAATAGAGGGATAGGATTCAACAGTTCTAGTGATAATGGAGGAGAATAAATGACACTTCATAAACATGAGAGTGGCTAAGGGAAATGGACAATAACAAAATTACCAAGCCATACTAGTGTCTGTAATTGTTTTTCACTCTACAAAATTACCCATGGAGAGATTGATTTCTAGCTATTTTTTTCTTTCTTGCCTCAATATGTTTGCTTTTCTGTGAGAAAATATAATTTAAATTTAATTACCAAATATCTTATTTATGTAAAATTTGGGTAGTTTAGTAGCCGGCCCAATTGGCAACAAGAACTGAGAGGAGAGGATTGAATGAAACCATGCGATGAGCCATCTCACAAGATTGATTCAATCAGGGGTATCAAGTTCAATTCTCCTTAGCACAGGAACTTATCCACGCTTACTGTGTAGAACAGTACTTGTATTCCTCTTTTTAGTAATTGTTTTATCTCCTTTCAATTTTGCATTGTTAATGTTTGCTACCCCCATCTCTATGTAATTGGTTAATAAATGGAATGGAATCTTTATTCACTCTTTTAATTTTGTCAGCAGGTTTTGTTTTATGGTGCATCAGTTTCTTTGTACATTTCAGCAACCAAATAATAAGCCCATACTTAATTTATAGTATTTTCTTTGATGTGGTCAAATGATATATATTTTTAGTCTAATTGTGTAGTTACTCTTTTTTTTAATTATTCTTATTTTTCTTCAAATTAACATAGGCACATCTGCAAGCTGAGAATAAAAAGTCTAAAAAAACCAGCAATTAGAGCTTTCCAATCTATATTTAGGAAAGAGAAGGTAGGGTGAGTGTGATGTCACGAAAGAATTACCATACCAACTTTATTCAAGAAAAATGAAGAAATTGCCACCCTTAAGCAGCAACATGCAAAAGAGAAAGCAACCTTAGAGGGTAAGGTTGATGTGATGCAACAAGAAGTAGATGAACTAAAATCTCAGCAACTAAAAAGTTCAGGAGTAGACCTTGAGATGTTAACTGCTCAACTAGGAAGTACTTCAGGCAATCCGAACAATGATGCTAATGAGGAGGTATCCTGTGTTGTTAAAGTTTTTATAAGTTATCATATCTTAAATAAGGGTTGATTTATGTTGATGTTGATTCTATTGTTTTGTATATCCAAATAGAGGAATGTTATATATATGTTTGTCCTCCTCTCTCTCTCAAACATTTTCTTAGTAAGCATTATTAGTATTAGAAAGGTGTAGCTTTATATTTGATTTACTATTTTTTATTTTGTTTACAGGAAAACATATCGAAGGGAAAACAAATTTGAGAGTAAAAGTCATAAAATTGTGGACATGATGATAAACTTACTCGCTACTTGGTTACTTCAACTCTCTTTTGTTATTGAATATTTTGCAAAGATGATATAGTTAGAGGTCGTTATGACTTAGACTAGTATTATGACATTTTGAAAAGTGATGATGTTATAATTAGAAGTGGTTATGACTTAGAGTAGTATTATGGTATTTTGCAATAATGCTATAATGTGATTGTGGATTTTACAGAATACTTTATAAATCAAATTTGATGGTAAATATTCAATTAGTTTCATTTAGTAATTTAATTCAAATAGTTAAGGTTATTTATTGACACTAAATAAAAAAAATAGTTGGAATACTAATTTCAATGCAATATGAGAAGACTATTGTAAATAAAAAATATATATAATTACAAAAAAATCTTTGTCAAAAGTCACAAAGTCAACAGTGTTAAAACCGTTATCAAAGGCAGCTACAAAATGGTAACGGTATTAAAACCGTTGCAAAAAATAACACAAAAGACAACAGTTTGTAACCGTTCTTAAAGTCATCAACTAAGGGCAACGGTTTTAAAACTGTTGTCTTTATTAATAACATAGCTACAACAGCGTAAAACCGCTGCCTATTCAGTTATAGTTCTAAACCGTTGCCTATCCAGTAACGACTCTAAAACAGTAAAACTGTTCTTTAAAAATTATTTTCAAAACTGTTATCTATGCCAGTAACAAGGGCAACGGTTTTTTAGTTGCCGTTGCCTTAGGTAAAAACTGTTGCCTATTAGCATTGGTAACGGCTGCATATACCACAGGTAAAAAACCGTTGCCTAAAATTTTAGGAACGGTTTTTTGATTTATAACAATAGTTTTTCGACCGTTACGAAAACTCTTATTTGTTGTAGTGCAAGTAGCAACATCATGAGTAAATTATTTTTCTTATTGGGCTGCTCAAACTAACATGGGCTTTCACTATGAACACACACATCAAATAAATCTTTTGGGCTTTCAACCTAACCAAATATATGTTTGTCATCACCAAAATAAAGTTTATTATTTCCTAAACTCAACAGGTACTGATGCCAAAAAAGTATCCTACACTGAATCTTAGACTTTCAAAGAGCAAAAGAAGAAGGATCTTGTGCTTCTTACTTGGCTAGTTGCCTCCATCTCCAACCCGTTCAAGAATATAGTTGTTCAGTGCACTGAATTTCATGAGGCGTGGATCATTATCCAATCTTACTTCACCACCACATCTAAAACTAGAATTTAAAGCCTACAGTCACAATTGAGATCTGTGAGAAAAATTAGTTCAATAAAGGAATATCTTGAGAATATTCAAAAGATTGTTGATGCATTCTTTTTTATTGGATATCAAGTTTCAAATGATGATTATATCTAGATTATCCTTGATGGACTTCTAGAAGAATATTTCGGCTACATCTCTTCTGTAATGTTTAGACTATCTTCTTTCACTATAGTTGAGGCATAATCATTCTTAAAAGCATACGAAAATATGCTAGATCACTTCAAGCCGCCAGAATCAAGTATACTAATGGCAAAGTTAACTCAATAATCTATGTTCTTTAACAATAATAGCAGAGGTACTTTTGCTTGTCGATGAAGATGTGACAGATTTGGAAGAAGAGGAAGATTTACCTCTCGTCGCCCTCAATACCAACTTTTTGGCCGCCTCAATCATGTTGTGAAAATATGCTACTTCCATTTGATCAAAGTTTCCAAAATAATCCTTCCCAAGCTGCAAATGCCACTCCTATTCGTTTTGGCAACTCAGCTAGCTCCACCACCACCACCATCTAGTTTCCATCAACCTCACGCCTATTACACAACACCACCATCATCTACGGCAGAATCATCACGTGGTACCCCGACTCAAGTGTCAGTCACCATGTCACTAATGATGATCACACTAATATGATTTTTTCATGCTTCTCGACACAAACCACATCAGCAAGGCGATACCATAAGCACCCCTAACTCCTGTGGCAAAATGAAATTTATTATTCCTTATATTTATTGGGCCAGGGAGGGTTTACATAAGTTTAATTTTAAGTAAATATTAAATTTAATCCTATTTTACTTAATAAACAATGCTAGGGAACCAAAAGGGTATTAGCAAAAAATCAGCCAAAATACCTTTGGGTGAATCCAAAATCTCTACGAGTTAATATATATGGATGTTTCTTCTGTTAAGTATCAGAATTTTTCTTTTTCATACTAAATGGATGTTCTTTTATATATTTTTCGAATTTTTTTGTATTGCAAATGTGAATGTCTCTATTTCTTTAAGAATTTCATATATTTTTTTAAATTTTATAGATATTTAATTATTTTTGCTAAAATATAACTAGATATTTCTTTTGTTAAGTATTAGGATATTTTTTCATATTAAATGAATATTTTTTTTTATATTTCACACAAATTGCCACTAATTATCTTTCTAAGGCTTTGACATTTCGGATCTGCAGCGAGGAAGTTCAAGAGGGGATTCCGGCGGTGCTGATAGACTGTTGAACCAACTACTAACAGAGATGCATGGAATGTCTGTTAAGAAAACAATGTTCATCATTGGAGCAACAAACAGACCTGACATTATAGACCCTGCATTGCTTCAGCCAAGACGTCTTGACCAATTGATATATATTCCTTTACCGGATGAGAGTTCACGTCTCCAGATCTTCAAGGCGTGCTTGAGGAAGTCACCAATCTCGAAGGACGTTGATCTTTCGGCTCTTGCTCGTCATACACATGGATTTAGTGGTGCAGACATTACTGAGATATCATCACGAGCTCTCGATCTGGTAAAGACAGTTCCGGCTGGAAGCGGAAGCGATCAGATGAGTGGGTCGCGGTGGGGAGGTGGAGAGAGCCTGATGGTGAGAAAGAGAGGTCTGTATGTGTAATTGTTGGAGGTGGGTAGGTTAATGTGAGAGAGAAGAGGAAGGTTTTTATAGGTTTTAATTAGGTTTACTTAATTAATAATTTTAAATTTTTTAAATTTTGAATTTAAAAAATTTTAAAATTAATTATTAATATAAATTAATATAGTTTTGTTTAGTTTTTAGCTGATAACCTCTTGGTTTCATATACTTTTCCTTAATAAAATAAAAGTATTTTCAAGATCATTATCATGAATTATCTCTCAAATGTTTAGGAAGTCACTCAATTGTCAGATTTTGTGCTAAAATTATATCTTTATCCACATTTTGGTTGTAGACCTTTTGTTACCATATTATAAATTATTTATCATAAAAGATTAAAGTGCTAAATAAAAATACATTAATAATTATATATCTAACCGATTATATATTTAACATCTTCGTCGAATATAAGTTGAGTTTGTTAATTTTTGTTGTTAGTTTTGAAAAGAAAAAGTGAGCTCCAAATATATAGGATTTTCACTAGTGTGTCACCTTTTTATAGTTTTATTATCAAAATATCATCCTTTTGAATCTACGTATTTAAATATTATTTTTTGCTAAAGCGACAATTAATTTGTTATTTTATTTTTAATAATAATTATAATTAATTATAATAATACATAAAAAGTGATATCTAGATAATTAGTTTAAAAAAAAATAATATTTTAATATTAAGTTTACACACACACAGTTTTTATAATAAAAAATTTAAAATTTAATTCTTGTTGACAAAAAAAATTAAGCATAATGCAGCTAAATAACGAAGACAAAAATAAGTAATTTCATGAAAAAAAATATCACTATTAAATTTGATAACATTATAAAACTGAAGTATTTTCTTCAATATATAATTAATTAGTAGTAAATAGGGGTAAACAAATTTAGATCTGACCCACAATATTTATGACATTTATTCGTATCTAATTCGTATTTTGTAGATATGATCTAATCTATGAATTTATAGGATCCGAATAAATCTGGATCTATAAATAAGTATGATCAAATATTAGATTTTAGATATTTATCTGCGTATCTGATCCATAGATTAGATTAAATAATAAAAAGTAATATGAATAAATAATAAAAAATATATATAACATGTAATTTTATTATGTTATAGTGTTTAATTTTTTTTCATTTGGTTTAATTTTCAATGTGTTGTATTTTTAAATTGTTGGTACATTAAATTAAAACTTGTGTTATTACTTGTTTCTTGTTATTGGAATATTAGATAACCAGATTTGGTTGTTTTATTTCTGTTATTATTCTTGTATGTTTGGTTGCTTTATTTTTATTATTTTAAAAATATTATTTAATAATATTTTAAAAAAGTATTTTTTATTAACTCATTTGTGTAGGTATTGCAGAGGAAATGCTTTCGAAAGATGTAATTAGTTATAGTTTCACCAAGACCATCTGGAAAGGATTAGTTCCTCCAAGGGTGGAGCTGCTTGTTTGGTTTGTCTTAGTAGGGAGGATGAATACAAAAGAGAGATTGTGTCGGCTTGGGATAGTTAATAATGAGGATAATATGTGTGCCCTATGTAACGCGGATGTAGAAAATGTCCATCATTTATTCCTTGCATGTGAATTTACTTGGCAGGTGTGTTGCGCTTGCAGGTTATCTGTTTTTGACAGGCATTGATCCGTCCCAGGTACTTTGAAGACCATTTTTAAAGCTGGACAAACGCGACTTGTAAAAAGGAGGAGCGCAACAAATGGTATATATCTTTCTTTGCAATAGTTTGGAACATCTGAATCGAAAGAAATAGGAGGATATTTCAGAATAAAGGCAAAGAGGTAGAAGAAGTTGTCAACTTGTCTAGTATTAGTTATCAGGAGTGGAGGAGAGAGGATCCTTTTTGTTGTTGATGGTAGTGCCGAAGATGACAAAGAGATTGTTTTAGCTCGGAAAGTTCTTAGGTGGCTACTTTATTTTCTGGTTTCTTTGGTTCTTTGTTCCTTATTCTATTTGTGTGTTGAGCTCCTTTAGTTCAAAAAAAAAAAATTTAAAAATAAATAAGTTTAAAAAAGTGAAAAAAAAAAGAATTTTAACTAATGTAATAGTTTAGAGATTTTGTTTGGATATGAGATATCTTCAATTGTATAAGAAAATTTTTAAGCAAAATGAAAAGTAAGTTTTTAACTGATGATGTAATTTACCCGGAAAGAAATACCTGCTTATTTTATAAGAAATTAATGGTTTTGGTTAATTTAAAATCTTTTATATTATGATAATATATATACAGTATGTGTATCTGTATGCCCAAGTGAAAATGCTATGTCTCTATTGAATTTAAAATTAGCAACAGAGTTAGGGGTGTTCATAGATTTGGCCGAATAATTTGATTATCTATTTGAATTTAAATCGAACCGATTAAATTGGTTCTAGAATCAATGAGTAATCAAGTATAATTGGACCCAATCTGATAATATTTTATTATAATTAGTTTGAGTATTGATTTTGGGAAAACGAAACCCAAATCAACTCGCGAACTCTATCAGTTTTTTTATTAAATAAAAAATATAAATTCTAATAATATATACTTTACACTAATTAATCTAACTGTATTATAATTGCAGATTTATGGGTAATAATTTATTATTGTTAAAATATTATTAACTAATTAATTGATATTACATATTTACCACATTTACAAGAAAAGAAGAGCCTTGCAACGTTACATTCTCAAGTTTCTAATGTTACTCGGTGATACGGACTAAAAAAAATATTTCTGTTATTTCAAATTAAGGAGCAAAATGAAAGTTTTTTCAAGGTCAAGAATTTAATTATTAAAAAAATTATATATGTTAAATTTGATGGTGGAGGTAAAAATTAGGAAGCTAAATTAAAAATTACATATAATTTCTTAAGAAAAATTGAAAAAGGGGGGGGGGGGGGGGGTAGGGGGAAGGGGGCCATTGCTTCCTTTCAATTCTATCCCTTATCAAATACTTCATCGTCAAGTGGAATGATGTTAACTTAGGCCACAAGGTTTATCTAAATTTCATCCAATGTCTTAAGGTGCAGATAATTAAATTGAAAAATTACATATTGAAAACATTAAAATTAATTTCAAATAAAGATAAGTACATATTTAAATTTAATTTATTTTGATTTTGTGAAATATTAATTTGGATTTATTAATTTGTTTAGTGTATATATAATTAGGAGTATAAGACTTAAACTAAATCTAATTTAAATTAACTAAGAATGAATTTAAAGCCATATATATCTTTAGTACAAGTTCACATCAGATAGCTTTATTTTAGGTAGATTACGTCTAAATTAAGGTTGATCAGTTAATAAAGAGTTTAGTTAAGTAATTTCGTAAAAGATTTTATAATTTGTTAAAAAAACACATTTCTTTGTTAAACGTGCAAATAAGAGGAATGATTTGTTTTATTTATTATAGGAAAACTTTTTGAAAAAATTAAACTAATCTCGTATAACTTTTAATCTAGGTTGTCAAGAAGGTCATGATGTGTTAACTTATACAATAATAAAGATGCGTTTGAAAGAGAGACAAATACTAAGAGATAGAAATTGAGAAATAGAGACTAAATTAAGTCTCTATATCCTATTTAATTTAATATAAATACAAGGACTATAATAAACAAAATTACTTAAATACCCTTAATTTCTTTTACCTCCTTAGTTTTCTATTCTTCTCTTCTTTGAACTTTGTACTCTCACTCACTCATCAATCCTCTCTCACCCTCTTTTAATCACACTAGATCTCAGTCTATCCATCCCTTTCCACTTTAATTTTCACTCACAACACATATTTTCTGAGTCTAATAACTTTAATTTGCCTTTGAACTCACAGTAGCCTCTGACTAGTACATTTATGAAGATGAGGTTGGACAAGAGGAGGATGCAGCAGGAAGAGGTAGAGTTGTCATCGATGAGATAGTGGAGCTCGACGTTGTAGAGACCCTTGTGGAGCACATCCATATACATATGCTCGGTTTAGGTGCCCGTTCAAGGGATGCAACACTAACAAGAACCATCGACGGTTTAGGCCACTGAAATGGTGTGTGTGAAGAATCACTTCGTTGAAACGTTTGTGTGGTTGGCGCTATCAAAAAACATGGTGGTTGCCATCGAGAGAGGGATGCAGGTGGAAGTGGAGGTTGTACTGGTGGCGGCGGTGGTGATGGAGTTAGAGGAGAAGGAGGCATGGTTTAGGAAGAAACGAGAATGCGGAGTTAGATTTGGAATTTTAAAAATTATATGAGGGTAATCACTATAAGAAAAATTTTGAGTACCGTCGGATTTACACGTCGGATTTAGCGTCTCAGAGTAGCAGCAGATTTACCGTCGGATTTACCGGCAGTAACGGCGTCGAATTCGTAAGGTTAAGTAATTACCGACGGATTCATGTTTTCGACGGTAAATTCACTGGTAATATTTGGAGGGAAACAAAAATACATTGGTGCGTCATTTAGGGTCAGATTTACCGTCAAAAAAATCTGACAGTAAACCCACTTAGTGAAACGTTGCGTTTTGGTGACCCACAATGGTTTACCGTCGAATTTTTCTAATGGTAAATCCGATAGTAATTGAGCCATAAATTCAAAGTGCTAAACCTCTTCCCCCCTCATTCGAATTTCACTATCCCTCTAACCCTCTCGCCTCCCTCTCTCTTTCTACCCCTCTACCCATCTGCCCCTTCTCTCTCTAACCCTCTCGCCTTCCTTGTTGCCACCGGCCACCCTAAGCTGTTGACTCTCCCTTCTCTTTCTTTCCTTCTCTCTTTAACCCACTCTAGCTTGGCCCTTGTCACACAACCCCTGTTCCTAGCTCATTCCGACTAGCTTCCAACTCCGGCGACCGTTCGTTTGCCGCTTCTCGCACCAACAATATCATAATGCCATTGTAACTCTTTTCATCTTCTTTGTTCCGTTCTATTTTGGCAGCTCAGGTTACTACTCTATTTTTAATTTTTGTTTCAATTAATTTTAGTTTCATTAATCTGATTTATAGTTAGTTAGTTAGAATTAATTTTCTGTTAGTGAATTTTAAGTGGTTAGGTAGGTTAGATTAGGTTATTAGATTCTGCATTGCTGAAAACTGTTTGGATTATTTAGATTATGCTTGGTTGTTGCTAGTGTTGATTGTTGATTTAAAATTGGAGCTGTCAATTGCTATTTGATCTTGATTTTACTTGTTTAATGTTTGTGCATGCCAAGTGTTCGTCAATATGCCTCAGAGTTTTTAATGCAACTAGTGTATGTTTCCGTACACTGTACGAGATAATTAATAAAAATATATAAATTTTTTTATTAAAAGAGATTAAACAAAAATATATATATATAATAATTATTACTATAAATAATTTATAAAGTTATAATTAAAATCAAAATTTAATTATTTTTAATGTTAAAAATATTAAAAATAATTAGTATTTGTCTTAACTGATTTGGATTGATTGAGTGGTCATCTCACTCGTCTACTTAAGTAAGTATTAGAGTTTCGAATCCTGCCTTGTGTATGTAACAACTCATTGGCTACAGCAGACCCTCAATAAATGGACCTTCAATCCGTGGAGGATTAGTTCTCGACCTATCGAGTTAGAAAATACAGTGAAAGAAAATAGTATTTGTCTTGAAAGTAGAACAATTCTCATTGATGATAGCAATACTTATGGAGATTTGCCTTTGTTGAAATTTAACTGCGACAGTTTTATTTATTTGTATCATATTCATTCAGGAAGTCAAACAATATGATCAACGTTATTACCGGTTAAAATTTTATATTTTATGACATGATTTTCAAGCTTTTAAACTTATAAACTTATGTCATTATAAAAACTATTAGATTGATTAATATTTTTTGGTAATATTACCAAAACACCGTAGTTGAGTATATTAATTTGTGTAAAAAGAAACTATAATAACTTTTGTTATTCAATATATAATTTATTCTATTGAAAAATGAATTATTATTTTTAGATTAGAATATATTTTTTTCTCCATTTTTATATCATTTTATTTGACAATAATTGCCATTAAAGAAAAAATGAATAACCATACTATTTTATAATATGATATACAAAATAAGTTTTTATTTCAAAATTAATTCTGGTTAATAAAAAAAATTCAAAATATTTTCTTACATACATTTAAATTTGAATTCAAAATTGATTAACAACTCACCTTTTTTAAAATTTTAATAACAAAAACAAAATTAGTTAGCTGTAAAATATTCAGTATTTAATCATTTCAATCATTTAAATTTTAATTACCAAAAATTGAATTAGAAATTAATTATAACTTAATAATTGATAATATATATATATATATATATATATATATATATATATATATATATATATATATTAGTACACAAATAATAATATCTAATATATCATTTAATTTTTTTAACAGAGCTAATGTATAATTTATTGAGGATTGATTTATTATCTAATTTTTTTTTATAAACTTTGTAATATGTGAAAATAGTGATCTTATTTTTTATTATTATTTAAAAAATTATTCATAATTTTTTATTATGTAATTAACTTAATTAATAACTTTTATTATTGTTTTTCTTCCAAAAAAATCATGTTTATATTATTTGTATATTTTTTTAATACTAATAAATATGTAGGTATTTATACTATTATATTTATTGTCATAGATAATGGCTTAAGTTATTTATTTCGTATGTTAAATAATATAAATAATATTTTATATATTAAATTCATCAATTTATTCATATTAAGAGGAGAAAAATTATGCAATAGATCGTATGTTATAAAGATGAGTTAATTTACATATAAATTATCTTTAGAAAAATAAAGAGATAATTTATCACATATATATAATAATCCTTGATATATGTAGTGGCATGTATATATTAGGAGGATCTATTTTAATTATGTGAGTGATTATTATTATTCACTTTTTCAATAAGATAGTAAATAATATTTAAAATTAAAAAAAAAGATAATTAGAATTTTTTTAGTTTGATTATAAAATCTATTGTAAGTATACCTAACTTTTATATATACTAAATATAATCATATTTAATAGTATAGTATTTATTACAGTAATAACTCAAAATATTAAGTTAAGTGAGTAAGATCAATCTAGGTCTATTGTTAGGATCCTAAATCCGAATTAGGTTCATTGTCTTAAAATCCGATGCAGATAAAGTTCACGTGTCCTATCTCAAATCGGCTCAAATTGAATTTTCGTTGTTAGTTAGATATAGTAATAGATACTCGTGTGGGTACGGCGGCGGACCCCTTTTCCCGTCCTTCGCTCCCGTTTAAAAAAAAAAAATCCCCACTCTCCATCTTCGTCGCAAGTCCCCCTATTTAATTATCCCCTTAGCGAATGCAGATATCCACGATTATTTATGGATATTGTTTGAATTTTTTTAAAAAATAACAAAAAAACTATAATATAATAATAATAAAATAATCAATTCAATATAATTTAACACAACTCATAATATATTCATTATAAAAAATAACATTTAAAAAAATATAAAAACATCTTCTAACATAATAACATAATATAATATTTTAGAGCGAAATTGAGCGACATAATGACGAACTTAAGAGGCAGAGAAAGTGAGTTAGAGGAAGAGTAGATACAAAATCAAGGCTAAGAATAAGTCTAAAAAGAAAAAAAAGAGTTTAAATTGGAGACAGAAATTAGGATTACCAAATTTAAGAAATGAATATATATATATATATATACAACACAACTAGAAAATTGATTAATACAGACAGATTTACAGACAGATTTAGTCTTTATTACAGACGGATTTTTGGTTACCGACGGATTTTGTCCCTCTGTAAAATAAAGCCCCGTTGGAAATTATTTACCGACGGATTTTTTTCGTCGGAAAATTACATACGGATTTTTACAAGTTACCGACGGATTTTCCCTCTGTAAATTTTCTATTCATTTCCCAAAGACGACGAACTTTCCGACGGATTTTTCGTCTGTAATTACAGACGAATTTTCTGACAGATTTTCCGTCTGTAATTACAGACGGATTTTCAGACGGATATTTCGTCTATAATTACAAACAGATTTTTCGACGGATTTTCTGTCTGTAATTACAGACGGATTTTCCGACAGATTTTCCGTCTGTAAGGTAAAATAGAATTTTTTTTATTTTTCTAATTGCAAAATAAACTTGTTTTCATACAAAATAAATATAAATTTAATACAAACTTTTATCTAATTTGTATTCGAATATTTATAATATTTCAAAAAATAAAATTCATCGTATTATCAAAACATAAACAAAGTGTATTAATACATCAACTATAATCCTCAGTGTATTGTTCAACCGTACTAAATTTATCAGCTATAATTCATAACATTGTATTATATGAGAAAAATTACATTATGCAAATCTCTACAAGCCAATCAACTAGTATCCCGCGCATGCTTTGGGTAATGTCGTGTTGCTTTATATCTCTTAATGCAATTGGAAAAGGGCTACACTTCTTGCCTGATATCGGCAGTAAAAGGTGCTGGGGATTTGAAACACGAGCAAAATCAACATTCCTTAATGAGCCACCCTGACGCTCCATTCAATCTGCACAGAAGCAATTTCAGGTGCTCATGCTTCTTGCCACCAGTTGTGGGGTGCTTCCAGCAGCTTAAAGGGACCATATGAATGAACTAATTTGCCATGAAATGAAACTAGTAAATTAGTTCTCAATTCAAAAGTTGAAAATAAAAATTTGGCCTTCTATATATTTTAATTCATGGACTTCCAACAAAAATTTTTAGAAGTTACAAAATCAATTTCTAGGACTAGAACTAGGAACAATTCTAATATACAAGGCAAGGAGTAATGATTTCCATAGATCCCAACTAAGAACAATTAAGCTATTTTCAATCAGCCAATAAGCTATACAATGCACTAGTAGAAATGGGCAACTCACTTCAGAGGAATTTAACAATTATTTCTAATTGCCCATCTTTGATGCTGGATCCCCCCACAGACCTATCTACCAATATAGAGAGCTCTTTACTTTTATCTTTCAGGTAAATCCCAAGGTTGATCTGAAACAAAAAACTAGATTTCAATAATCATTCATGTGTATTGGAATTAGCATAATTGTAATAGACTTGATTCAACAGAACAACATACAGGGTAATAATTTCCAGCAACAAGTTGATTTACTTGCAATTTCCAGTCTTTTCTATAGTCTCGAATCTGTAAAGTGCACTGTTTTAGCAACAAATCAGGAATACCATAATATAATACATTTGCCTAGGCATTCATATTGAGAACTCTAAATCAGCTGATCAACCTATTAGGCCTACCCTTTTGATGAAATCGCGTCCATTGGAATCAGTGTAAAAGGTTTTGCTACTTGCTACACTTGTTGTAATCTCTGTTGCAATTTCTGATCACCTTAACAGGAAGTGAAGTGCCAAACTGATCCATATACCCTATTACTTGGCCTTTGATGTAATCACCCTGTATATTTCAAAATTAAAAAGCAAAATAGAAGGAAAAGAGAAGATATTAGTGCTGAAGGATATAACATGTTGGATGTTAGTGCTGAAGCAAAATAGAATTTGGGGCTCTGGTGTTCCCCAATTGCCTCCTTCATTCAGCAAAAACAAGTAAAGTTTATATATATATATATATATATATATATATATATATATATATATATATATATATATATATATATATATATATAATCTCATTTTTGTTCCACTATATGAATTGAAAGTTAAAACCATTGAAATCAAGAATGTAACACCCTAATATTCAAATCCTTATGCTCGAGTCATAAGTCAATGATATTACGGTGGTACGACTCTCAGGTGGATTTTTAATAAATAAATATAGGTAATTTTCGAAAGGAGTATTAATCGAGAAGCCTGAAAAGAGTAGAAATAAAATCGCGAAGACGTATCACTCACATTTTGACAACGAAAAGTTAAACTGCTAAGCCGAACGCGATATACGGACAAGGCGTAGAGGAGATTAAGAGATAGATAACAGATAGATATATATAACATAAGTAAATAGGCACTAGTCGCGACCCGCAAAGTTTAGGCCGGCTAGGGTACAGTATGAAAGTAGATGACAACAGTATATCCTAATCTCTCCTGAAGGAAACATGAGAGCCTCTATAGGCAAATTCAAAGAGTTCAATACATAATATAAACTTTCCAAAACAAAGGTGGAGAGATTCTAATAAAAACACAAAGTAGAGAAAATAAAGATCTTCGCCGTCTCTCAAACGTACCATAGCTCACTTCTGAGCACCTGGACTTGTATCTGAAAAACAAGAGATATATACGGAATGAGAACCCCGGGCCCATGGGTTCCCAGTACGGTAAAAGTGCCAAATAAATTCAATGTACTGCAATAAAAACTCACTAAGCATCCTAAACTTCTTCACCAATTATTCATCCTAGGTTCTCGCTAATCCATGAATAGGCAACTGTCATAAGGGAGTGCTTAATTCAATTCATGTTTCACATGTTTCCCAACTCGCTGACTCTTCCACGAATCAGACTCAGAATCATAAGCAAAACCATCACCAGTTGTTCTGCCTCAGCAGTTCTATATCAATACATCATCATGCAATCGCATCATCAATTCATCCCATCAAGAACAGCCCTCACACCCACCGACACCAGCATGAGGGGCCTCTCAGTTGTACAAACACAAGCAATACAGGCAAGTAATACACAAACATGATACAAGTAGAACAAGTAGCATATAGTCAGGTAACATGGCATATATGATGTAGAAATCCAAGACAAATGGCAAACCCAAACAATTCAAATATATGCAAATGATGAATCCCTGCCCTATGGCTGATGATATCATCTGTCGGTTATATAGCCAACCCGACATGTCCTGGTAGCTAACCATTGGACAGAAACACCCCTTGCGGAGCAAGTAGGTTTGAGCTACAACCCCCTTGCTACTGCCCGCTCAACCCAGAGCCAGTGAAATAATCACTACTGCGGCTACTACCCAGGTGGGTGTCTAAAAGCTCAACCTGGAGCGAGTGGATTCACCACTACTGCCGCTACTACCCAAGCTTCGCAATCTCTGACCTGGAGCAAGTGGGACGAACCACAACCCTTGCTACTACCCAGGTATCTCAAGCATTGGCCCGGAGCAAGTGGGACGAACCACAACCCTTGCTACTGCCCAGGCATCTCAAACATATATTCATTCAATCTCAATTCATATTATTAACATTCATTGTTACCAAATCTCAAACATTAACTTGGAGCAAGTGGGACGAACCACAACCCTTGCTACTACCCAAGTATCACAAATAAACATTTATTCATAATCACCCTTCATTATTATCAATCCTCAGACAATGACCCGGAGCAAGCGGGACGAACCACGACCCTTGCTACTACCCAGGTATCACAAATACACATTTATTCAAAACCCCACGATTAAACTCGTTTATCATAATCCTCCTTTCCCGTCTCATACCCGGAGCAAGTGGACAACGCCACTGCCTACTACCCGGGGTCACACATCACATTTCAACCTTTTTCATTGTTATCCATGTAACACATTCATTTATTAATTATATAGGCATTTATACTCAGCCATAAACAATAATGGCCTTGCCGTAACCCGGCAATAACTCAGCCATCCGGCCCATGGTTCAATCAAGAACCGGCCATTTATCAATAATTATAGCCTTTCGGCTCATGGCTTACACGGTACTTCCACCGTCACCCTCCATATCTCATATAATCATATCTGATCATCATTGATCATAACCTTTTCCCTTGCTTCACTCGCAAGTTACCACATCCCCTAGTTCCTTCCTCATTGCTAGGCATATCATAATGATTTAATACCTAAGGGATGAGATTGGAGGCTTAGAAGTATGAGATTTGGCTTTAAAAACTCAAAAACCATCTTTGGCATGAAAACAGGGCCACGCGTACGCGCACTCCACGCGCACGCGCAGATGGCCAAAAACTCATCGACGCGCAAACGTCATACGCGCGAACGCGCGGGTTGAAAAATATCCAAACGGCGCGCAAGCGTCAGCCACGCGTACGCGTGGGTGCTCTTGCGTCCAGGCACAAAACTGGCATAACTCTGGCACAACTCTCTGGAAAATAGCTGGGCATTGGGTGCAGCGCATCGACGCGCATGCGCACACCACGCGCACGCGTGGATGGTGCCTTCTTGAAGAACGACGCGTACGCGCCAAGTGCGCCTACGCGTGGAGGGTCATTCTGCTAAAAATTTTCTAAGTTAAAAGCTGCAGAATTTACAGATTCAACCCCCAATCTTCCGACGGACATAACTTTCTCATTTTAAATCATTTTTCACTCGTTCTTCGAACGGCATGGACATCCCGGATCCAATTTCATTTTTAAACAGATTTGGCACAAAATAGAGATCCGTAGTCCAAGTTATGTCCCGTCAAAATGTGCCCAAAAACCATGTTTTCATACAAAACCACAAGGTGCCATTTTCAAAACAAGCAATTTTCAACTCTTTTCAAAATCAACCAAAACATGCCAATTTCAACCCTTTTTGAAATCAATCAAAATGTACCAAAATCCACATCAAGCCATCCTCAACTCACACATTGACACTTTACCAAAAATTCCCAAAACCACATCCAACCATTTTAACACTTCTCAATCAAATGGCTAAAGGACAAACACAATATCATGTCATACATCCTTCCTCATCCCAATTTCCAATAATATCATTTCCAATCAACCATCATTATACATAATCAATATCATACTCACTATCACGTAATTTCACCCACAAATCAACCTTAATCATTCCCCAAGCATATATCACAACATACATATCTCTAATGCATCATCATACCATCAAGGCATCAATAATCATAATCACATATATGATCACATAATATATCTCAACCGAACCAAACATACCTCATCTACATAAATTCACCCAAAATTATCAAATTCCACACTTCAACTTCTCAAACCTTATTATTCAATAACCAACCTAATCATTTATATATTCATTATCTGAAATTCATCCAATCACTTGTGCCATCATACAATGCACACATCGACTTACCTTTCTTACCTCTTTCCGGCCTCCGGCCCAAAATTCACGGCCTCCGGCCCAATTTTCACAATTTAAATGCATAAACCACAAAATCAATACTCATTACCCAGTACATCAAATTCTCAATACACCAAGCATACAAGGTCACACAATTCTCAACCCAATCATTAATTCACGTTACATATCAGCTATGCATATTAGCACAACCATTTACATAATCCAAACTTAATCCTAGGGGCATCTAGCCTAGGAATTCTCATCACAACACATGGTACTTAAATGAAACTTAAACCGTACCTCTTGTAGCTAAACCAATTGAGCCTCTTCTTTGGAATTCTTCACCAACCTTAGCTCCAAGCCTTACCAAAGCTCCTCAAGCAATACCAATCTCCCAATTGTGCACCAACATCACCAAATACACTAACATAACCAATATCACATACATACATCAACTTAGGGCTCATAAAAATGACAAATTACAAGGGTTTGAGCACTTCTTACCTCAGCCCATATGAAGTAGGGATAGAACCCACTTAGAATCCATGTTGGAGTATCCCTAAACACCAAAAATCACAAGATTTCAACACTAACTATCCAAAAACGTGTAACAGTGGGGAATTTCGAAAACTGGGCAGAGATGAATGAAATACTCACCACCAAACTTAGATAGAATTGTAGAGGATAAGAAGAGCAACGCGTGGCCGCAAACGGCTCGTCAATCGGAGCTTCGTAGCTCAAGTTATGGTGGTTTGAAGATCAAAGAGAGTTAGGTTTTCTCTCTTCTCTTCTCTTTTCTCTATTTCAGCGCCCCAACCTCTCTTTTAGGGTAAAAATGAGCTGAAATTCTCATAACTAATGTTTATATATGTTGGGTCTTGGGCCCACTTAGGCCCAGTTCATTTATTTTTGTCCGTTGGCCCAATTTTTGGACCAAAACCTTTAAGATTAGCGCTCTAAATCGCACTTCAAATATTTCTACCTCCCCTAATTATAATTCCTCATTTCTTAATCTTATTTACTCATAATCAATTTTCTCAGCTGCAGTACCAGACAGGTCTCAGCCGGTACTGCCGGTCAAAATTCCACTGCGCGCTTTTACGCAGAAAACTATGTTTTCCGACTCGGAAAAATTCACTGAATCCAAATATCATATTTAAATCATCAAATTCCAATTGCCAAATCTTCCAACCATATTCGCTCCTACTTAACTCATTATTTAATTAATTTCGGTTAGACCAGGTATTACAAAGAAACTATTTCAGATAGAGATTGATGACTCTTAACACATGGATTAACCACCCTTTATATCATAAAGAGAAAAACAAGATAAGTAACAATGAATTATGACACATTCCATGCTTTTTGAGGTAACACACATCAAAAGAAAACAAACCAATCAAAGCTTCTCATACCTTGCCACTGGTACCAACAGCTACTACCATCTTAGCTTCAGCAGCAGCAAGATCCTCACTGAGCTTCTTGTTCTTGGATTCAAGCTCCACATTCAAACCCTTAACTCTATCCAACTCAGCCTTCAAGACCACCACCTCAGACTTCAAATCTTGACAAAATATAAATATAAACCAGAATAGAACCACCAGTTTATTTTACCATATGAAATGAAGCATTATGTTCATTTTGCATTACATATGATAGTTCTAAAATGATGTAGAGATGTACCTGCCCCAAATTATCCAGTTTGAATTGCACCACATCCCTAAGATGTAAAAATTTGGAAGATCGCAATGCAAAATAAATGTTAAGTCAACACTATACCAAGCAACGACAGACTGCAGAAATGACAACAGAAAAAAAAATTCTTATAATGGAAACACAAGGAAGTAATGCACAACAAAGAATACCATACCACAGCTGCCTTGATAGAATCCTTTTCCTGGAAATCTGTAATAGAAGGTGAGGGTTGCTAATGCTTCTCCACCATGAAAAGATTCAAACTTTGTTTTGTTAAAGAAAGGGTGGTGGTGTTGTTTTTGGCCTATGTAGCAAAGAACAATTTATTGGATTACTTTTGAAAAAGTAGAGAGATTGTTAATACCTTAGATAGGCATACATTCACAATTTGTGGTGCTGCAGCCTCTGCTGACATGCCACGACAACAATCCAAGGCCACTTCTGGTATTGGGCATGTGCAAGCTCATTTGGCAATACTCAGAATATTCCAGAAGTACTTCAATTTGCCACACAACTAAATAATTAGTAAAGGATGGAACAAATACTACAAGAGAAATAATTAGTCATACCTTTCTGTTGAAAATCTTTGTCAGTTTTCACAAATCCTGCAACCAAAGCCCTGGGCAATGCTGCTATCCACTCATCTCTGTTAAGATCTGAAGGAATTGCACTTAAAATGTTGTTTAGAAGATTCTCCTTGGCATAAATAGCAGCAGCAGTTCCATTGTGACCATCAAATAGCTGCAAACAACTTCTTTATCAGAAAGTGCAAATGAAACAACGAAAAAAAATTATTGAATCACAGGCATTTAGTACAAACATTTGATGTGCATATATCTATCTTATTATCCAGTGAGACTAATTAACAAACATTTGATGTGCATGTTAGCTCAAACCAACAAATAAGCAAACTATCGAACACTTGGTGTGCACAGCAAAATTCATAGAGGGAAAGGAAGAAGAAAAAGAAAAACGCACGAGTATTTCTCTGAATTCTTGTTGTGCGATCTTGCGCTCTGGAGCCCTAATCTGCGCAGCTTCGGCCTTGAGCTTCTTGCGCTCCTCATTGGTAACTCTAAGGGATTCTCTGCAAGCTTCGTCCTCGAGCTTCTTCTCGATCTGAAGTAGCTCCATTTCGTGGATGTACATATTGCAAACCTCCTTCACCTGCTTCGCGTAGCCCCTTTGGAGCATCGCCAGCTTCGCCTCAGCCTCCTTCGGGTCCTACGGAGGCTGCCAGCTTCCAAAGAAGGTATTGGAATCCAGAAAATTGTGGTTCTAGCGGTGGTTGTTGTGGTGCGAGGTAGTGGCGAACGACCGAACAATGGCAGCAGAGGCGGCGGCGGAGGAGGAGAAGGAACGATGAGAGCGTGACGGAGAAGATCTATTGGAATAAGAGGAATTAATTGCATGAAATTGAAAATCTAACCTCCAAACTTTGGCTAAATTAGCGGATTGCAGGTTAGGGTTTGAAAGGAGAGACGCGAGCAACACAGAGAGAAGATCCGGGAAGGAGTGTGACGGAGCTTCGGTGCGACGGCGGTGCAAGGCTGAGAGGCGCCGCTGACGGAGCATTTGGAGGAGATGAGTGTGGAGAAGTAGAAGGATCGTGACTGAATAGAAGAACTATGGGTGACAACCCTAATTTCAATATATTTTCTGACGGAAAATTTTAAATTACAGACGGATTTTTCGTCTGTAATAATTTAATAAAACATAATTTTTTGTTCATTTAATTACAGACGGATTTTTCGTCTGTAACTATTTTTTATAAAAAAAAGTTTAATTTTTCCGACAGAATTATCGATGGATTCTCTTTTCCGTCTGTAATTTATGCTAATTCATTTTTTTTTTGTTTTCTGACAAAAAATCTCTCTGAAATTCTGTCTGTATTTCCGTGGGAATAAATCCGTCGGAAATATCCGTCTGTAATAACTAATTTTCTAGTAGTGATATATATATATATATATATAAGGATAAATCAGTAATTTATATACACGCGGATTTAACGGGTTCCTTGAAGAAGGTACCTATGTCACATCCCAGTCTATTTCACGTGGACAGATCTTTACCTATAAAAATTTTACTGATCCCCATTCAATTCCAGATTTGCTAGTCTTTTTATCATTCTAATTCTAGCATTTGTTGGTTCCTAACGTGAAACTACTCTTGCCACTTAGTAAATTCCTAGATAACCAAAGTTAAAGCTAAATCATTCTCATAAAATAATAACACCCTTAAAAACTATTAATCAAAATACATAAAAAATATATAAAACAAAATCATAGAAAATTTTGGCAAAATAAAGAAATTACAAAGATTATAACGGAAGTACAAAAAAAAAAGAGAAAAAGAAAGTATAAAATACATTATATATATATATATATATAAAATAATAGATAAAAAATTTAAATTAAATTTATTTATTTTATTTTCATATTCATTATTTATTAAATAATTTAATATTTATTTCTGTCAAATTAAATAATTAGTATAATTAACTATTTATACTTAATGTTATTTATTTAGTAGTATAAATAAAATATATTGAAATATCAAGAATAAAAATAAAACTAAATAATAAGGATATAAAATTAAAAAATTTATATTTACTATTTTATAATTTTTTTAAATAAAAATAGAAAATAATATATTTATAAATAAATAAAAATTATTATGAAAAATTGAATATATAGATAAAACAAAAATAAATTATAACTCGTAAAAATAATTTATAAGATTTGTTACACAAATATTAAAATGTATGAACCGGCGTGACGTCATTAACATAAATACAAATCATACAATATAAAAAAATATATAAAAGTAGAAATAAAATCTTCAAACTTAATCAACGTAAGAATAAATAAAAATTTTGTTATTTATCTACTAAACGCGGTAGTAAATACTGGGATAAATAAAATTATATTTTTATAAATATATTTACAGATAACTAAAAAATTAAAAACAAACACACTAAACAATATAGAGCATCAATGGTAAAATATAACCTAAAAAGGTCACTTAAATTCAAAAAGAACATGCATGTGATGAATTATAATAAATTTATATATGAGGAGTAAAAATAAAATACAGAGAACAATTAAAAGAAGTAAAAGAAGGTAAAACAAATAATATGTGAAATAAATAAAAAATGTATTGTAATAGAAGATTAATATAATCAATGAATATAACAGATAAAGGAGAAAAATTAAAATACAATCTCATTAAACAAATTTCAAGAAAAAAATTTTGAAGAAGAACCTATTAATCAACTTTTATAAAAATATTATAACAAATTTAAAATGTCTTTAACAAAAATAATTCTATTAATTAAAATACATAAAAAAATAATTATATAAAACAAAATTATAAAAATATTTAGCAAAATTACTTAAATACCCTTAATTTCTTTTACCTCCTTAGTTCTCTATTCTTCTCTTCTTTGAACTTTGTACTCTCACTCACTCATCAATCCTCTCTCACCCTCTTTTAATCACACTAGATCACAGTCCCTTTCCACTTTAATTTTCACTCACAACACATATTTTCTGAGTCTAATAACTTTAATTTGCCTTTGAACTCACAGTAGCCTCTGACTAGTACATTTATGAAGATGAGGTTGGATGAGAGGAGGATGCGGCAGGAAGAGGTAGAGTTGTCATCGATGAGATAGTGGAGCTCGACGTCGTAGAGACCCTTGTGGAGCACCTCCACTTCCATATACATATGCTCGGTTCAGGTGCCCGTTCAAGGGATGCAACACTAACAAGAACCACCGACGGTTTAGGCCACTGAAATGGTGTGTGTGAAGAATCACTTCGTTGAAACGTTTGTGTGGTTGGCGCTATCAAAAAACATGGTGGTTGCCATCGAGAGAGGGATGCAGGTGGAAGTGGAGGTTGTACTGGTGGCGGCAGTGGTGATGGAGTTAGAGGAGAAGGAGGCATGGTTTGGGAAGAAACGAGAATGCGGAGTTAGATTTGGATTTTTAAAAATTATATGAGGGTAATCACTATAAGAAAAATGTTGAGTACCGTCGGATTTACACGTCGGATTTAGCGTCTCAGAGTAGCAGCAGATTTACCGTCGAATTTACCGGCAGTAACGGCGTCGAATTCGTAAGGTTAAGTAATTACCGACGGATTCATGTTTTCGACGGTAAATTCACCGGTAATATTTGGAGGGAAACAAAAATAAATTGGTGCGTCATTTAGGGTCAGATTTACCATCGAATTTTTCTAAAGGTAAATCCGATAGTAATTGAGCCATAAATTCAAAGCGCTAAACCTCTTCCCCCGTCATTCGAATTTCACTATCCCTCTAACCCTCTCGCCTCCCTCTCTCTTTCTACCCCTCTACCCATCTGCCCCTTCTCTCTCTAACCCTCTCGCCTTCCCTGTTGCCACCGGCCACCCTAAGCTGTTGACTCTCCCTTCTCTTTCTTTCCTTCTCTCTTTAACCCACTCTAGCTTGGCCCTTGTCACACAACCCCTGTTCCTAGCTCATTCCGACTAGCTTCCAACTCCGGCGACCGTTCGTTTGCCGCTTCTCGCACCAACAATATCATAATGCCACTGTAACTCTTTTCATCTTCTTTGTTCCGTTCTATTTTGGCAGCTCAGGTTACTACTCTATTTTTAATTTTTGTTTCAATTAATTTTAGTTTCATTAATCTGATTTATAGTTAGTTAGTTAGAATTAATTTTCTGTTAGTGAATTTTAAGTGGTTAGGTAGGTTAGATTAGGTTATTAGATTCTGCATTGCTGAAAACTGTTTGGATTATTTAGATTATGCTTGGTTGTTGCTAGTGTTGATTGTTGATTTAAAATTGGAGCTGTCAATTGCTATTTGATCTTGATTTTACTTGTTTAATGTTTGTGCATGCCAAGTGTTCGTCAATATGCCTCAGAGTTTTTAATGCAACTAGTTTATGTTTCCGTACACTGTACGAGATAATTAATAAAAATATATAAATTTTTTTATTAAAAGAGATTAAACAAAAATATATATATAATAATTATTACTATAAATATTTTATAAAGTTATAATTAAAATCAAAATTTAATTATTTTTAATATTAAAAATATTAAAAATAATTAGTATTTGTCTTAACTGATTTGGATTGATTGAGTGGTCATCTCACTCGTCTACTTAAGTAAGTATTAGAGTTTCGAATCCTGCCTTGTGTATGTAACAACTCATTGGCTACGGCAGACCCTCAATAAATGGACCTTCAATCCGTGGAGGATTAGTTCTCGACCTATCGAGTTAGAAAATACAGTGAAAGAAAATAGTATTTGTCTTGAAAGTAGAACAATTCTCATTGATGATAGCAATACTTATGGAGATTTGCCTTTGTTGAAATTTAACTGCGATAGTTTTATTTATTAGTATCATATTCATTCAGGAAGTCAAACAATATGATCAACGTTATTACCGGTTAAAATTTTATATTTTATGACATGATTTTCAAGCTTTTAAACTTATAAACTTATGTCATTATAAAAACTATTAGATTGATTAATATTTTTTGGTAATATTACCAAAACACCGTAGTTGAGTATATTAATTTGTGTAAAAAGAAACTATAATAACTTTTGTTATTCAATATATAATTTATTCTATTGAAAAATGAATTATTATTTTTAGATTAGAATATATTTTTTTCTCCATTTTTATATCATTTTATTTGACAATAATTGCCATTAAAGAAAAAATGAATAACCATACTATTTTATAATATGATATACAAAATAAGTTTTTATTTCAAAATTAATTCTGGTTAATAAAAAAAATTCAAAATATTTTCTTACATACATTTAAATTTGAATTCAAAATTGATTAACAACTCACCTTTTTTAAAATTTTAATAACAAAAACAAAATTAGTTAGCTGTAAAATATTCAGCATTTAATCATTTCAATCATTTAAATTTTAATTACCAAAAATTGAGTTAGAAATTAATTATAACTTAATAATTGATAATATATATATATATATATATATATATATATATATATATATATATATATATATATATTAGTACATATTGAGGATTGATTTATTGTCTAAATTTTTTTATAAACTTTGTAATATGTGAAAATAGTGATCTTATTTTTTATTATTATTTAAAAAATTATTCATAATTTTTATTATGTAATTAACTTAATTAATAACCTTTATTATTGTTTTTCTTCCAAAAAAATCATGTTTATATTATTTGTATATTTTTTTAATACTAATAAATATGTAGGTATTTATATTATTATATTTATTGTCATAGATAATGGCTTAAGTTATTTATTTCGTATGTTAAATAATATAAATGATATTTTATATATTAAATTCATCAATTTATCCATATTAAGAGGAGAAAAATTATGCAATAGATCGTATGTTATAAAGATGAGTTAATTTACATATAAATTATCTTTAGAAAAATAAAGAGATAATTTATCACATATATATAATAATCTTTCATATATGTAGTGTCATGTATATATTAGGAGGATCTATTTTAATTATGTGAGTGATTATTATTATTCACTTTTTCAATAAGATAGTAAATAATATTTAAAATTAAAAAAAAAAGATAATTAGAATTTTTTTAGTTTGATTATAAAATCTATTGTAAGTATACCTAACTTTTATATATACTAAATATAATCATATTTAATAGTATAGTATTTATTACAGTAATAACTCAAAATATTAAGTTAAGTGAGTAAGATCAATCTAGGTCTATTGTTAGGATCCTAAATCCGAATTAGGTTCATTGTCTTAAAATCCGATGCAGATAAAGTTCACGTATCCTATCTCAAATCGGCTCAAATTGAATTTTCGTTGTTAGTTAGATATAGTAATAGATACTCGTGTGGGTACGGCGGCGGACCCCTTTTCCCGTCCTTCGCTCCCGTTTAAAAAAAAATCCCCACTCTCCATCTTCGTCGCAAGTCCCCCTATTTAATTATCCCCTTAGCGAATGCAGATATCCACGATTATTTATGGATATTGTTTGAATTTTTTTAAAAAAATAACAAAAAAACTATAATATAATAATAATAAAATAATCAATTCAATATAATTTAACACAACTCATAATATATTCATTATAAAAAATAACATTTAAAAAAATATAAAAACATCTTCTAACATAATAACATAATATAATATTTTAGAGCGAAATTGAGCGACATAATGACGAACTTAAGAGGCAGAGAAAGTGAGTTAGAGGAAGAGTAGATACAAAATCAAGGCTAAGAATAAGTCTAAAAAGAAAAAAAAGAGTTTAAATTGGAGACAGAAATTAGGATTACCAAATTTAAGAAATGAATATATATATATATATATATACACACACACACACAACTAGAAAATTGATTAATACAGACAGATTTACAGACAGATTTAGTCTTTATTACAGACGGATTTTTGGTTACCGACGGATTTTGTCCCTCTGTAAAATAAAGCCCTGTTGGAAATTATTTACCGACGGATTTTTTTCGTCGGAAAATTACATACGGATTTTTACAAGTTACCGACGGATTTTCCCTCTGTAAATTTTCTATCCATTTCCCAAAGACGACGAATTTTCCGACGGATTTTTCGTCTGTAATTACAGACGAATTTTCTGACAGATTTTCCGTCTGTAATTACAGACGGATTTTCCGTCTGTAATTACAGACGGATTTTCAGACGGATTTTCCGTCTGTAATTACAGACAGATTTTCCGACGGATTTTCTGTCTGTAATTACAGACGGATTTTCCGACAGATTTTTCGTCTGTAAGGTAAAATAAAATTTTTTTTATTTTTCTAATTGCAAAATAAACTTGTTTTCATACAAAATAAATATAAATTTAATACAAACTTTTATCTAATTTGTATTCGAATATTTATAATATTTCAAAAAATAAAATTCATCGTATTATCAAAACATAAACGAAGTGTATTAATACATCAACTATAATCCTCAGTGTATTGTTCAACTGTACTAAATTTATCAGCTATAATTCATAACATTGTATTATATGAGAAAAATTACATTATGCAAATCTCTACAAGCCAATCAACTAGTATCCCGCGCATGCTTTGGGTAATGTCGTGTTGCTTTATATCTCTTAATGCAATTGGAAAAGGGCTACACTTCTTGCCTGATATCGGCAATAAAAGGTGCTGGGGATTTGAAACACGAGCAGAATCAACATTCCTTAATGAGCCACCCTGACGCTCCATTCAATCTGCACAGAAGCAATTTCAGGTGCTCATGCTTCTTGCCACCAGTTGTGGGGTGCTTCCAGTAGCTTAAAGGGACCATATGAATGAACTAATTTGCCATGAAATGAAACTAGTAAATTAGTTCTCAATTCAAAAGTTGAAAATAAAAATTTGGCCTTCTATATATTTTAATTCATGGACTTCCAACAAAAATTTTTAGAAGTTGCAAAATCAATTTCTAGGACTAGGACTAAGAACAATTCTAATATACAAGGCAAGGAGTAATGATTTCCATAGATCCCAACTAAGAACAATTAAGCTATTTTCAATCAGCCAATAAGCTATACAATGCACTAGTAGAAATGGGGCAACTCACTTCAGAGGAATTTAACAATTAGTTCTAATTGCCCATCTTTGATGCTGGATCCCCCCACAGACCTATCTACCAATATAGAGAGCTCTTTACTTTTATCTTTCAGGTAAATCCCAAGGTTGATCTGAAACAAAAAAACTAGATTTCAATAATCATTCATGTGTATTGGAATTAGCATAATTGTAATAGAATTGATTCAACAGAACAACATACAGGGTAATAATTTCCAGCAACAAGTTGATTTACTTGCAATTTCCAGTCTTTTCTATAGTCTCGAATCTGTAAAGTGCACTGTTTTAGCAACAAATCAGGAATACCATAATATAATACATTTGCCTAGGCATTCATATTGAGAACTCTAAATCAGCTGATCAACCTATTAGGCCTACCCTTTTGATGAAATCGCGTCCATTGGAATCAGTGTAAAAGGTTTTGCTACTTGCTACACTTGTTGTAATCTTGTTGCAATTTCTAATCACCTTAACAGGAAGTGAAGTGCCAAACTGATCCATATACCCTATTACTTGGCCTTTGATGTAATCACCCTGTATATTTCAAAATTAAAAAGCAAAATAGAAGGAAAAGAGAAGATATTAGTGCTGAAGGATATAACATGTTGGATGTTAGTGCTGAAGCAAAATAGAATTTGGGGCTCTGGTGTTCCCCAATTGCCTCCTTCATTCAGCAAAAACAAGTAAAGTTTATATATATATATATATATATATATATATATATATATATAATCTCATTTTTGTTCCACCATATGAATTGAAAGTTAAAACCATTGAAATCAAGATACTATTTCAGATAGAGATTGATGACTCTTAACACATGGATTAACCACCCTTTATATCATAAAGAGAAAAACAAGATAAGTAACAATGAATTATGACACATTCCATGCTTTTTGAGGTAACACACATCAAAAGAAAACAAACCAATCAAAGCTTCTCATACCTTGCCACTGGTACCAACAGCTACTACCATCTTAGCTTCAGCAGCAGCAAGATCCTCACTGAGCTTCTTGTTCTTGGATTCATGCTCCACATTCAAACCCTTAACTCTATCCAACTCAGCCTTCAAGACCACCACCTCAGACTTCAAATCTTGACAAAATATAAATATAAACCAGAATAGAACCACCAGTTTATTTTACCATATGAAATGAAGCATTATGTTCATTTTGCATTACATATGATAGTTCTAAAATGATGTAGAGATGTACCTGCCCCAAATTATCCAGTTTGAATTGCACCACATCCCTAAGATGTAAAAATTTGGAAGATCGCAATGCAAAATAAATGTTAAGTCAACACTATACCAAGCAACGACAGACTGCAGAAATGACAACAGAAAAAAAAATTCTTATAATGGAAACACAAGGAAGTAATGCACAACAAAGAATACCATACCACAGCTGCCTTGATAGAACCCTTTTCCTGGAAATCTGTAATAGAAGGTGAGGGTTGCTAATGCTTCTCCACCATGAAAAGATTCAAACTTTGTTTTGTTAAAGAAAGGGTGGTGGTGTTGTTTTTGGCCTATGTAGCAAAGAACAATTTATTGGATTACTTTTGAAAAAGTAGAGAGATTGTTAATACCTTAGATAGGCATACATTCGCAATTTGTGGTGCTGCAGCCTCTGCTGACATGCCACGACAACAATCCAAGGCCACTTCTGGTATTGGGCATGTGCAAGCTCATTTGGCAATACTCAGAATATTCCAGAAGTACTTCAATTTGCCACACAACTAAATAATTAGTAAAGGCTGGAACAAATACTACAAGAGAAATAATTAGTCATACCTTTCTGTTGAAAATCTTTGTCAGTTTTCACAAATTTTGCAACCAAAGCCCTGGACAATGCTGCTATCCACTCATCTCTGTTAAGATCTGAAGGAATTGCACTTAAAATGTTGTTTAGAAGATTCTCCTTGGCATAAATAGTAGCAGCAGTTCCATTGTGACCATCAAATAGCTGCAAACAACTTCTTTATCAGAAAGTGCAAATGAAACAACGAAAAAAAATTATTGAATCACAGGCATTTAGTACAAACATTTGATGTGCATATATCTATCTTATTATCCAGTGAGACTAATTAACAAACATTTGATGTGCATGTTAGCTCAAACCAACAAATAAGCAAACCATCGAACACTTGGTGTGCACAGAAAAATTCATAGAGGGAAAGGAAGAAGAAAAAGAAAAACGCACGAGTATTTCTCTGAATTCTTGTTGTGCGATCTTGCGCTCTGGAGCCCTAATCTGCGCAGCTTCGGCCTTGAGCTTCTTGCGCTCCTCATTGGTAACTCTAAGGGATTCTCTGCAAGCTTCGTCCTCGAGCTCCTTCTCGATCTGAAGTAGCTCCATTTCGTGGATGTACAGATTGCAAACCTCCTTCACCTGCTTCGCGTAGCCCCTTTGAAGCATCGCCAGCTTCGCCTCAGCCTCCTTCGGGTCCTACGGAGGCTGCCAGCTTCCAAAGAAGGTATTGGAATCCAGAAACTTGTGGTTCTAGCGGTGGTTGTTGTGGTGTGAGGTAGTGACAAATGACCGAACAATGGCAGCAGAGGCGGCGGCGGAGGAGGAGAAGGAACGAAGAGAGCGTGACGGAGAAGATCTATTGGAATAAGAGGAATTAATTGCATGAAATTGAAAATCTAACCTCCAAACTTTGGCTAAATTAGCGGATTGCAGGTTAGGGTTTGAAAGGAGAGACGCGAGCAACACAGGGAGAAGATCCGGGAAAAAGTGTGACGGAGCTTCGGTGCGACGGCGGTGCAAGGCTGAGAGGCGCCGCTGACGGAGCATTTGGAGGAGATGAGTGTGGAGAAGTAGAAGGATCGTGACTGAATAGAAGAACTATGGGTGACAACCCTAATTTCAATATATTTTTTGACGGAAAATTTTAAATTACAGACGGATTTTTCGTCTGTAATAATTTAATAAAACGTAATTTTTTGTTCATTTAATTACAGACGGATTTTTCGTCTGTAACTATTTTCTATAAAAAAAAGTTAATTTTTCCGACAGAATTATCGACGGATTCTCTTTTCCGTCTGTAATTTATGCTAATTCATTTTTTTTGTTTTCCGACAAAAAATCCCTCTGAAATTCCGTCTGTATTTCCGTGGGATAAAATCCGTCAGAAATATCCGTCTGTAATAACTAATTTTCTAATATATATATATAAGGATAAATCAGTAATTTATATTCACGCGGATTTAACGGGTTCCTTGAAGAGGGTACCTATGTCCCATCCCAGTCTATTTCACCTGGACAGGTCTTTACCTATAAAAATTTTACTGATCCCCATTCAATTCCAGATTTGCTAGTCTTTTTATCATTCTAATTCTAGCATTTGTTGGTTCCTAACGTGAAACTACTCTAGCCACTTAGTAAATTCCTAGATAACCAAAGTTAAAGCTATATCATTCTCATAAAATAATAACACCCTTAAAAACTATTAATCAAAATACATAAAAAATATATAAAACAAAATCATAGAAAATTTTGGCAAAATAAAGAAATTACAAAGATTATAACGGAAGTACAAAAAAAAAGAGAAAAAGAAAGTATAAAATACATTATATATATATATAATAATAGATAAAAAATTTAAATTAAATTTATTTATTTTATTTTCATATTCATTATTTATTAAATAATTTAATATTTATTTCTGTCAAATTAAATAATTAGTATAATTAATTATTTATACTTAATGTTATTTATTTAGTAGTATAAATAAAACATATTGAAATATCAAGAATAAAACTAAAACTAAATAATAAGGATATAAAATTAAAAAAATTATATTTACTATTTTATAATTTTTTTAAATAAAAATAGAAAATAATATATTTATAAATAAATAAAAATTATTATTAAAAATTGAATATATAGATAAAACAAAAATAAATTATAACTCGTAAAAATAATTTATAAGATTTGTTACACAAATATTAAATGTATGAACCGGCGTGACGTCATTAACATAAATACAAATCATACAATATAAACAAATATATAAAAGTAGAAATAAAATCTTTAAACTTAATCAACGTAAGAATAAATAAAAATTTTGTTATTTATCTACTAAACGCGGTAGTAAATACTGGACAAAATAAAATTATATTTTTATAAATATATTTACAGATAACTAAAAAATTAAAAACAAACACACTAAACAATATAGAGCATCAATGGTAAAATATAACCTAAAAAGGTCACTTAAATTCAAAAAGAACATGCATGTGATGAATTATAATAAATTTATATATGAGGAGTAAAAATAAAATAAAGAGAACAATTAAAAGAAGTAAAAGAAGGTAAAACAAATAATATGTGAAATAAATAAAAAATGTATTGTAATAGAAGATTAATATAATCAATGAATATAACAGATAAAGGAGAAAAATTAAAATACAATCTCATTAAACAAATTTCAAGAAAAAAATTTTGAAGAAGAACCTATTAATCAACTTTTATAAAAATATTATAACAAATTTAAAATGTCTTTAACAAAAATAATTCTATTAATTAAAATACATAAAAAAATAATTGATATAAAACAAAATTATAAAAATATTTAGCAAAATTAAGATAGAAAAAATAAAAATAAAGAAATTACAAATATTACACCCGAAGCACAAAATTAAAAGGAAAAAGGGATAGAAAGCACATTCTAATTATATATAATTAAAATATATTGTTGAATTATTAAATTAAAGAAATTGAATTGATGTCTAAAAATAATTACTAAAAATAATAAATTATGATGACTAAAAATAATAAATTAAACCAAAGAAAATTTGAAAATATTATCTGAGAATATAAGAATCATATAATATATAATATAAGAGTATATATACATTAATAACAAAATAAAATTGTAGCATATAGAATTGGAATCCTTCAATATTTTTAAATGAATTAAATGAATTCATTTAAAAATAATAAATATTCATTCACTACAATGATTAATACCCGTTTTATTTACTAGACCGTGCTAATAAGAGAGCAATTAAAAAATATATGTGACCAATTAAATAATTTATATATTTAAGTATCTATTAATTAATACAAAGTATAAACTCGTTACCTTCTCAATAATTAATACTCATTTTATTTAAGTATCAATTAATTAATACTCGTTTTATTATATATATATATATATAAAATAATAAGATAATAAATTAAATTAAATAGATTCATTTATTTTATTGCCTTATATATTATTTATTAAATCACGTAATATTTATGTAGTTTAAAAGAAATAAATATAAAAGGAAGAGATAAAGAAAAAGTGAACGAATAAAAATGTGTAGTTATCAAAAGACAATAAAAAAGTCTTTTTTATTTTTTTATTTATTAATTATTAACTTATTATAATTAATTTCACATTATTTATTATGTGTTATTCATGTTACAAATTAACACAATCAATTAGTTTAATTATAGATAATTAATTATAATTGATATAACTCATTTTACTATACTTTCTAAAAAAATAATTAAAAAGATACGTTTTAATTTTTTGTTAAAGTAAAATAAAATAAAATACATACTAATATGTTTTTTCCCAAAGCAAGTTCGCCGCAAATTATAGCAGTACCGTCCGCTAAAATTTGACCCCTTTTTATGCATTTACCGCGTTGAACTTGAGGTTTTTGATGCATGCAAGAAAAAGGAAATATATATATATATATATATATATATATATATATATATATTTGAATTGTATTTGCGAGGCTCCATTGTAGAATTCCAAGATTCCCTTTTTTTTTGTGAAAAAGGCCTGTATCAATAATTATTATTTTACATATGGACAATTCTTCAATATCTTGTTCATTTATTATTAAATCTTTTTTATTTCTATTTCATTTTGGAATCCAAAGAGATGCATATTCTTTTTTATTGAATAGATATAAATATGAAAATTATAAAATTTTATTAACATTTCAAATAAATTAATACCATAAAACTGAATTCAATGTCTATTTAAAATAATTACTGACCTTCTATTTTTTTAATTATTAATAATTTAAATAAAATAATATACTATAACTTATTTTTATTTATTTTAAGTAATTACTAACATTTTATTTTTTTAATTATTTTCTTGTCTTATTTATCATTCATGCTTTCGATCAAATATATTAATAAACAAATAAACTAAATTAATTACGTCAATTATACTTGGACTATTCAACAATTCAACATAATCTTTTTAATTTGGGATTAACTACTAACCATAGAAAACAGAAAATTTAGAGTAATTTAGTATTATGAACATTAATTATGTATTGTGAAATAACCTAAAATCATAATGTAATTTATTTTTAAAAAATTAATCAAGCATTATTGTTAATTATAAAATTACCTAAAAGTATAATGCATTTTATTTTAAAGAAACAATCAACCATTAACATCAATAAATAAAAACTATCATCAAAATGCTTTGATTAAAATATAAGGGGTTAATTATTATTCATTATTAATAATATATCGATTATATCAAAAAGTAAAAATATAATTATCCGCGTTTACATCATTAGAAGAATTAGCATCACAAGTAGAATTTTATAAAAAAAAAAGTAAAATTGCGCACATATATATATATATATATATATATATATATATATATAGTGAATTTAAAGAATAAATATTGTTAAGTAATTAATATTTTTTTGAAATAAATAGTAAAAAAAAATTATAAACTATATTCTTTCATAAGTAACCCTTTTAAGTTGTACGTTATCATTTAAATTGGCATTTTTTTATAACGAACATTTATTCTTAATAATTGTTAGAGGTTTTGATACCTTATAATAATTATCTATAAAGAAGAGACATATATATTCTGAAAAAGTTATTAAATAAATTTATTCTTTTTGCCCTATTTTCACATTAAAAAATTTTTTGTTCTGTCTTTTTTTTTTTAACTATTATCATGTTATTATAATTGTTAAAATAATATTGGAAAAAAATCTTTAAAAACAAAAATAGTGATGACACTTCGAATAATTAATTCAATAGAATTAAACTTAAATGAATAAGATGATTCAATTAATTACACAGATAATAGTATATTTATAAATATTAATAATAAAAATAGTCTTACTAATGTAAATGACTAATACAATAATTATATGAAAAAATAAATAATTACATAATTGCATAATTTTCAAGATCCTATATGATTGAATTTAATGGACAAATTCAAAAATATCATACGATAATGTCCTAATATTTTAGCATATTGTAAATCATACTATAATTTTATATATCATCTTATAACTTTAAGTCAACTCCTTAACCACATGAAGGACACATGATAAAAGAGAATATTACAAAATAAAATTATAGTAAGATTATTTAAAAATACCCTAAAAAAGACACATTTCTTTTGTTAATCAAAAGCTAGAAGAAAAAAAATATGCGCCTAATAATGAGCAACTAAAATAGACAAAAATATTTAAAAAATATAAAAAATAAAATGTATAAGTAGTGATAAAAGAAATAAAAATTAAATAAATTACAAAAATTATACCTTAAACACAAGAGAGAAAGAAAGAAAGAGAAAAAAAGAGAAGGAATGAGTAAAAAACACATTATGATTTCGTATAAATAGATGACATTGAAAAAAATAAACTAATTAACTTAATTCATATATTTCGTTATCATATTTATTATTTACTAAAATAATTTGATATTTACTCCAATAAAATCAAATCAAATGATTAATATAATTAACTAAATTAATTAATTGATATAATTAATTGGGAGATTTGAATGTCTAATCAAATTAATTAATTGATATCATTAATTAGTTATAATTGATATCATTAATTGCCACGTCAGCTCCATTATTAAGTGCAGAAATCCGATTTTTATATAATAGAATAGATTTTTGGTCTAATTCTTGAAAATCAATGCTCGTTTGCATGTTATGATTGTTATTATGCATTGATAATGGAATTTGGTTTATTTTTAATTGACCAAAAATTTTGAATATTTTAATGATTGAGGCATTTATTTAATAGTACAAAGTTAATTAAGTTGGTCCTTTTTAACCTGATTAGGTCAACTTTGTATGTTTAATTGGTTTTGGGTTATAACCAAGTTGGGTTGGTCTAGTGGTTAGCTCACTAGTCCGCTTAAGCAAGTGTCGGGGGTTCGAATCCCGCCTTGTGCATGCAGCAACCCATTGGCCAGCGGCAAACCCTTAAATGGAGCTCAGTACCGCGACGGATTAGTCCTTGACCTGCCGGGTTGGGGGATACCGTGGGAAACCAAAAAAAAAAAAAAAAAAATTGGTTTTGGGTTATATTAGGAATGAATTTTAAATGTTGAAATTAATTGGTTATGGTTTCTTTTCTTTATTTAGTTCTGAACTTAGGGTACTGAACTTGTTTTGAACTTAGAATTTTCTAAAATTTCGAACTTAGGATACTGAACTTGTTTAGTTTCAATTTTAATTAGAACATGTTTTAATTTCTGTTCCTTATTTAATCCTGATTTATTCCGATTCTAATTAAAACATGTTTTGATTATTGTTGATTTGTTCTAAACTAGTTATTATAATTTATAAAGTTGTTTTATTGTTCTGAATTTTTTATTATTGTTGATCATTGTGTTGATTATTGTTGATTTATGTGTATTATTGTTGATTTACTTCTCTTTGTTGGATTTCTAAACTAAGTTTAACGTAGTTAATTGGTATGCTCTTTGCAAACATGACGATATGTATAGGTGTTACGGATCAGCGTACTGGTTGTGGTCGTGGTAGATGGAGGGTTTCTGCCGGTACTCCTGGGAATTCTGGATCCTCTCCCTCTACTCCAACTACCCCGGTGACGTCAAAGGTTGCGAGTTTATCGGACCAGCCGTTCATCATGGTCCCTAGCCCCAACTACGTCCCTGCGTCTACCACGACGCCGCCGCCTCCAGCAATGGACACTTCAGTCCCAAAATCTTCTCACAGACGTGAGCCAGCAATGCCCCTCTACCACCTCCCATCGTACAGTTGACGATTTGGCCAGATAGCGGAACGGGGTAAATATCACTTTAAGTCTTCTATATGCTGAAAGTGTCTGATTATTGATTCCAGTTTAGTGGATTTAGGGTTGTAGGTTTGAATTGCTGAAAGTGTTTTATATATCGTGATTAGTGATTCTTGATAGTTGATTCTAGTTTTAGTGGATTTAGAATTGTATGTTTGAATTGCTGAATGTCTTTGATATTGCCTGATTATTGAATTGGTGAAAGTGTCTGATTATTGATTCTAGTTTAGTGAATTTAGTGGATTTATAGATGTTGCTTCTTGATTATTGCCTATTGTTCATTGATTGTTGACATTTGGTACTGTTTAAGTTAATTGTTGATGGATAGAGTTTGTGGCGCATTCTAGTTATAGATGAAACTCTGCCAAAATTTCTAAAAAAAATCTATATATTATGGTTATTTGCTTATGAAGTTTTAATTTATATTGCCATATTGGTTTGTTTGTGAATTGTTGATAGGTTTCGCGAAACAACAACACTTATACTTAGGAGATAGTTGACCAATGTCATCAAGCTGATATACGCCCATCCATGGCCAAGCTACAAGAAGATCTCCTCTAAGACTAAGAGCGATGGTTTCAGAAGTGGGAGGTAATTAAATTTTTTTTAGTTTTAAACCTTCTTAGCTTGTTTGTATCTTCTATTTTGTTTAATACGATTTATTTTGATTAACTAATTTTAAAGTTTCTTTGTGCAGCTGAACTTTATATGGGACGCTGAGCATGATACCCTCATTAGGAAGATATACGACCATCGAATGGATAGGCGACTGCAATAGATGCTGAAGGATGTTCGTGAGAGGTGTGACCACCTCATGGCTTGGTGCCGCCTGGAAATCAAGAAGGCTCTGTTAGTTCACTAGGAGACCGATGAGGGGTTCAGGCATCAACGTCTCACATACAAGGCTAATACGGCATCGGCCAGGTCGTCCAAGTATACTGGCGGCTCAGCGACCTTCATGAAGACCAAGGCCAGGCTGATATGTAGCTTCTTTAATTTTGTTATTAACTTAGTTATATTCTTTGACATATCATTAGCCGGCATCCTAATCATATTGTTTCAATGCAACATATGTAATCGAAGTCGTTGGATCGTGATGCGACATTGGCGGAGACCTTCAAGTATACTCACACTTTGAAGGAGAACAAAGAGAGATTTGCTGATCAGTGGTCTCAGGATCATTATGTGAGTAAACATTTGATCTTGTGATATAAAATTAGAGATTACCTGTATAGCTATCGTCCTAATCATAATAACATGCGTTACACAAAAATGTTATAGTTATTTTTTGTTTAATTTACTCTACTTAATGGGATCAACAATTCACATTATATTTAAAAATAAAATTACCTTTTTATATTATTCTATCATTTTTTGGTATATACATAAAAATGTTGTCTTTTTTTTTCAATATTCTTTTTTGCATCGTACTTTTTTAGTACTCTCTCGGTACAATATTCTTTTTTGCATCGTACTTTTTTGGTACTCTCTCGGTATTTTTTGATACAGTTTTAAATTATAGTTTTTTACTAATTATGATTCTGTTATTACTTATAGTTATTTTTTTATTTAATTTGTTCTTTCTAATAAGATAAATCATTTATATTATAAAAAAACTTACAATAATAAACCGTACACAAGAATTACAATGACAAATTTTTACAAAATCAAACAAAAAATAGAATATATATTTTTTATAGTACTCAAACAAAAAAATCATTTAAATCTGTTTTCACTGCTCATTTTTTATGCAATTGATTAATTGAATTTAGTGTTCAGTTGCTTTTGTTTTGAATGTTGCTAAGCTCGATTAATCAATTATCCGGCTTATTGCTTTACTATTTTGTTGCTGAAAGCTGAGATTTCTGTAATTTTATTTCCTTAAGCTGCATTGTTGGATTTGGTGCATCAAAACTATATTGGATGAATTTCTGTGTCAAAGAGACCTTTGTGCCACATAATTTTTGGAGACTACCTCAAAGGAGTTTTCTTACAAGTTTTGGTCATACCCTTATCTTATTTACCTGTTTTGAATGGTGATTTACTCATACGCATGGAATGGTTTAAACTGATTTTCTAATTGACCAAAACTTGGATTTTTTTGTAATTAGAGCCTCTTTGCATGAATTCACAAAATTGAGAAATTTGAACCATGTAACTGGCTTCATCCATTTTTATCATGCTTAACTGCTTCAAGTTACATAGAACATGAATTATTTGTTTCTTATTTCAATCTTATGACTTTCCTGCTTAATTGAATTTTGGTGTTTGACATTATTCTAATTGCTTTGTTCATCAATGCTTTAACCCTTTTAACACCAATTACATAAGCTTATGCCAAGTGACTTGAGACCATCATTCATTTGCTTATATGCTCTATACATACATTTGTATCACTTTGGCATAGTGCATTGTTATGACGTGAATGTGAGCTTGCTTGTCTGTTGGAACCTTTTGAAGATCTTCATAGTTTAAGAACCATACTTGCTATGCAAATAACAATTAACTTTCTTTTTCCTAACTTTTCATTTTTAACTAACTCTTTTATCTTTTCTTTTCAATTTTCCTTTCCAACTAACTCTTTTTTCTCTTTTCTTTGACACATAGCAACATTGTTTCTTTAACAGACAAGTAACCTGATTTTCCTTGAAAAAAATTGCTTGGAATCGAAATTCTAATTGATTTTGATTCTTATTTTCATTCACATTCCAAGTCAATTCCACTTGTATGAGCTCGCTTCACACATAAGCTATTATTTTCTCTATTTTTTTGTTTCTTGCCTGCTTATCATATTGTTTTTGCCTTGTATACCTTAGATTATATTTCATACCCTGTTTTCTATGATTTTTTAGGATGACTGACAGGAAAGGGAAAGGCAAGGCTAAGGCCAGCTCCAACAAGAGGAAGCGTACACAACCAGCCGCTGAAAATAGTGGATGAGTTGATATTTGAAAGGCAACTCAGTGAGAAGGATAAGGCTGATCAGAATACCCCCTTCTTCTGATCCAATCAAGTTTGCCAACCTCTACTGCGAGCTGAGGTTTCTGCATTTTCTGGAAAAGCGGAGCCTCCATGTTGAGAGAAAGATGCAAATAAATACCAACCGAGCTGCGAAAGTACACTACACACCAGATTGAACAGCGGGGTTTGGTATTTTTTGACCGAGGCTTAGTCAGGGTGAATGCATCTTAGGTCTAGGAATTTTATTATAACTTCTACAAAGTGACCCTTGATGCAGTTCAACTCCGAGGCAGGCAGATTCTAGTCGCAGAGGAAGCAATTGAAGAGATCCTCCACTTTTAACCCAAAGTAACTGCTAAAGATGATTTTTACAAGGATGAAGAGGCAATCCACCTCATGGAGTTTGATTGGGATGCCGTCCTCCAAACTATAGCTATCCTGACAATCCATGGGTATATGGACCGTCAAAGCCGAGTTTGAAGGGCATAAAGGTCAAGTATCTTACCGTCGAGGCTAGGCTGTGGCAGCAGATCATGAGTAATTATGTTGATCCGTTACCCTAAGAACGGTCTATACCAGAAACTTTGGAACCAGGATCAACACATAACCTCCCCGCAAATCTCTCCACGTAAAAACTAAAGTCCCGAATCTCGGGCTACCAACAAGGACCACGTCAAAACCGATAACAAATGATACGAATAACTACCTTCAATATCTCCATTATAAATAGGTGACTTATTCACCCACAGGTATGATATACATTCAGTCTTACTCTAAATTACCTTAGATTCTTACTTACTCTTACTTACTTGAGTGTTGGAGTCCCTTTGCAGGTGCCCAACGCTGCCTTCCCAGCAAGTAGACGACGTTCCACACTTTGTGATCCATGGAAAGCCGGTTCGAACTCCCGCGAGGCGAGCTATACCTCAGAGCGTCCAGATCCACACAGGAATAATTGTAGCCCACCGTGGGGCCTTGACTTTTTCTAACCCCACAACTCTTTATTCTCTACATTTTCTAATCTTTTTTGCAGGCCACAGCATATGGCGGACGAGCACAGCCACACTCCCTTGAACACTAACCAGGCCGAACTTCTGGCGATCAATGATGCCCTCAAGGCCGAGAACCAGAGAATGGCCGAACTCTTACGCCAGAAGCAGCACGACCATAGCAAGGGAGGAGAACACAAGAACGCTGAAGACAAAGACAACAACGATGAGCACACATCAGAGACAAAACACACTATACTCAATCCCCTGAAAACAACCACCAAAAGAACCAACCCCTTTACAAAAGAAGTCATGAGCTTCGAAATGCCCAAGAACTTCACCCTACCAATGACTTTAAAACCCTACCAAGGAATAGGAGACTCGAATGTCCACGTCACTGAATTCCACACTATGATGTTCATGAACAAAGAATCCAACCTAATTTTGTGCCGCACTTTCCCGACCTTTCTGGATGGAGTCGCCCTAATTTGGTTCTCCAACCTCCCTGAAGGTTCCATCTCCAATTTTGATGTGCTGGCCAACCAGTTTGTCAATCATTTTGCCGCATCCAAAATATACGTCCACAATTCCAACTACCTGAGCACTATCAAACAAGGGCCGAACGAAAGCCTGAAAGACTACATGACTAGGTTCGCGGAAGCAACCAATGAAATACCCAACCTAAACCCTGAAGTCTACCTTTACGCCCTAAAGAGTGGTCTTCGCCCAGGAAAATTTCAAGAGACCATAGTTATAGCAAAACCGAAGACTCTAGCTGAATTCTGAGAAAAAGCAACAACCGAGATCGAAATTGAGGAATTCCAAGCATTGTGAAGAGTGGAAAAGCCTACCTCAAACAGAAAAGACGAAAGACGAAACAAGCATTCGAGCAGTAGAACAAACCAGAGGTCATTTAGACTGACACCTAAGTTCGACAACTACACTCCCCTTAATACAAAAAGGGAAGACATTATAAAAGACATCCTGCATTCAAAAGTCATCAAACCTCCAAACAGGGCTGGTACATATCAAGACCAGCGATATGTAGACAAATCCAAACACTGCGCCTTCCATCAGAAATACAGACACACCACAGATGACTGTGTAATAGCAAAGGATGTCCTCGAAAATCTAGCCCGCCAAGGACTACTGGATAAATACATCGAAAGCCACGGACGAAAGCGGAACACAGAAGACCTCGGTCAGCAACCTAAAACAACTGACAATTCCTGAGATAAAGGGAAAAATGTAGACAATGATGTTAACCCACCTCACAGAGAAATAAATTGCATTTTCGGTGGTTTTGCAGGTGGAGGATGTATAAACTCGGCAAGAAAAAGGTCGTACCGAGCTATGATGACCATGACAGGGTCAACCTTGTCCCAACTCGCCAAGAAGGACAAACCAGAGATCTCGTTCCTCCCTAAGGACTATAAGGAAACTGACCGCAACCTGGATGACCCCGTAGTCATCACAGCACAGCTCGGAGAGCCATTAGTAAAGAAGATCCTGATGGATCCGGGGAGCAGCGCAGATGTGCTATTTTACTCAACATTTCAAAAGATGAAGCTAAGTGACAAAGCTCTCCAGCCATCACTCGGGGAACTGGTAGGTCAATCAGGTGAGTGAGTTTCTATCCGAGGCTACATTTGTTACAAACCACATTTGGAGATTATACTAACAGCAAAACCATAGATATACAATACCTTGTTGTTGATTGCAAAAGTCCTTACAATATAATCTTAGGCAAACCCTCCTTAAATGCATTCAGCACTATTGTCTCTACTGTGCACTTGTGTGTTAAGTTTCTTTCATAGGATAACAAAGTAGTTACAATTCATGGGGACCAGAAGGAAGCCAAGAAGTTCTATAACGCTAGCCTAAAAACCAAATATCCAAGACAACCCGAGCAGCAGTATGTCCAGGCAGTATACAATTCGAGTCACTTACCACCCCTGGCCGACTTGGACCCTTGGACCAACTATCAAGAAAGACCGATGCCAACAGACGACCTTACAAAGGTTTAGCTAATGGCCGAGGAAGGAAAGCATACATACCTCGGCAACGCACTAAACAATGGAGAACGGAAGGAACTAGCCAAGCTATTAAGGTAAAATGCCGACCTATTCGCATGGACCCCAACAGATATGCCAGGGATAGACCCCAACGTCATTTGTCACAAGCTAGCCATCAACCCATCAATCTGACCTATAGCTCAAAAGAAAAGACACCCCGGCGCAGAGAAGAGAGCAGCTTCCCTGGAGGAAACCCAAAAACTTCTCAACGTTGGTTTCATCAAAGAGCTCAGGTATTCCACTTGGTTAGCCAACGTGGTGATGGTAAAGAAGAACAACGATAAGTAGAGGATGTGTGTGGACTACACAGACCTTAACAAGGCACAACATGAAGTTCAATCCAGAAAAGTGCGCTTTTGGAGTGCAGAGCGGGAAATTTCTCGGTTTCATGCTAACTTGCCTAGGTATTGAAGCCAACCCCGAAAAATGCCAGGCAATCCTAAACATGAGAAGCCCAAAGACGGTCAAAGAAGTTCAATAATTAACTGGCCGACTTGCAGCATTGGCCAGGTTTTTACCCCGCATAGCTCACCGATCACATCATTTTTTCAAGACTCTAAGAAAACAACAAAAGTTCGAATGGACCAAAGAGTGCGAAGAAGCCTTTGCCGAACTCAAAACCATACTATCAGAGCCACCAATCCTTCAAACCCTAAAGGTTGGTAAACAACTTTATCTCTATTTATCTGTTACTAATCATGCTATCAATTCTGTCTCAGTAACAGAAACAGGAAAGCAACAACACCCGGTATACTTCGTCAGCAAATCCCTTCAGAATGCCGAGGTCCGATACCCGAAGCTAGAAAAGCTGGCTCTGGCCCTTGTAACAACGGTCAGACGCTTGCGGCATTACTTCCAAAGCCATACCATTGTGGTCAGAACCGAGCAACCCCTAAGACAAATTCTGACGAAACCCAAACTGGCAGGAAGATTAATCAAATGGTCGATCAAGCTGTCAGAATATGACATCCAATACCAGTCCCGAGGTGCCATCAAATCTCAAGCACTAGCTGACTTCATCGCAGAACTCACTTTAGAAGAACAAGGTCCTACAGATAACAAATGGAGACTATACGTCGACGGAGCTTCAAACAGTAAGGGCTCCGAAGCAGGAATACTACTTGAGGACGAACAAGGAACATCATTAGAGCAATCCCTACAATTTACTTTCCATGCAAGCAATAACCAAGTAGAATACGAAGTGCTAATAGCTAGACTACGACTGGCCCACACAATAGGCATCACACAGCTAAGCATCAAATGCGACTCCTTACTTTTGGTACAACAGGTAACAGGTAATTTCCAGGTAAAGGATCCATTACTAGAAAAATACAACACTATTGTCAATAACCTTGTAACCGGTTTTTAAAAATTCGATATATCCCACATACCTCGGGAAGAAAATGATAGAGCATATATCCTTTCAAAATTAGCAACAACAAGAAGTCAAACTAAGACACCTATATTATCCCAACTAACGCTTGATGAACCAAGTGTTATGCTAACAACAATTTCAAGTATCTTGCAGGAAGATGACTGGCGAACACCTTTCATAAATTACTTGCAAACAGGTGACATACCCGACAACATTCAAAATAAAAGAAAATTCAAAAGAAGAGCAAGTTTTTACACAATACTCGGCTCCGAACTATACAAAAGAGGTTTTACAAGGCCTCTCGTAAAATGCCTAAACATGGCAGAGGCCAAAGTGGCAATGGATGAAGTTCATGAAAGCGTTTGTAGAACACACATAGGAGGACGAAGCTTAGCTTCTAAAATCCTCCGAGCAGGTTATTATTGGCCGACGTTGCAACAAGACTGCATGCATAAAATTAAACATTGTGATCATTGCCAACGTCACGCACCAATCATCCACAACCTAGCCGAACAGTTACACTCATCTGAGGTGAGCTGGCCATTCAACAAGTAGGGACTAGACATCCTCGGACCTTTTCCACCCGCTTTAGGCCAGGTTAGGTTAAATTTTTAATTGTTGTCATTGACTATTTTAGAAAATGGATAGAAGCAATAACATTGGCAAAAAGAACTTCCGAAAAAATGATTTCTTTCGTATGGAAAAACATACTCTGCCGATTTGTATTCCTCAATCCATTATCACTGATAATGGTAGACAATTTATAGATAAAAAATTCACAAATTTCTTACAAAATTTCAAAATAGTTTAACAGTTTTCGTCTGTCGAACGTCCACAAACTAACAGTTTAGCCGAAACTGCCAATAAGATCATTTTACAGGGCCTTAGAAAGAAACTTGAAGACTCAAAAGGAGAATGGGCCGAGCTTATCCCTAAAGTACTGTGGAGCTATGACACAACAGAACAATCGTCAACAAAGAAAACTCGTTTTAGGTTGGTATACGGATGTGATGCCATGCTACCCATTGAGGTCTCTCTACAAAATCCCAGAACTACAAACGTCAGCGAAAGCAACAACATCGAAAACAGAAGAACCGAGCTTGACCTCCTCGAAGAAAGCTGAAACAAGTCAACACTACAACAACTAGTTGCTATACGAGCTATAGCTCGAAAATACAACAAAAAACTCAAACCGAGGACATTCTTAGAAGGAGACCTCATTCTCAGAAGAATAGAAAACGTACAAAAACCACAAGGACATGGCAAGCTAAGCACCAATTGGGAAGGCCCATTCCGGATCCAAAAAGTCATCGGCAAAGGAGCCTACAAATTACAAAAGCTTGATGGAACTATCCTACTAAACAGTTGGAACATATCTTCTTTAAGAATGTATTTCAGTTAGACTATAAGTCGGGCATGGTGATGCACTCTTTTTCCTACTACCAGATTTTATCCCTAAGAAGGGTTTTGCTGGAGAGGTTTTAATGAGGCACACCACCCCGCACTCTTTCATTCATCATCTTACAATACAAACATTACCTATTATCTATATTACATTCTCTATCCTACTCGGCCGAGTACTACTAACCCAAAAATTCGAAGTATTCAAACAAATCTTTCACAAAAATCAAACATGCAACAAAATCTTAACATTATCAAATTTGTTTGGCTAAGTACAAGCCAGCAGTTCAAAATAAACACATCAAATAAAGCTAACGGCTATAAGCCTAAAGGTTCCAAAATACATACATAAAAACAACAATCTATTATAAGCTAAATATTTGGGTTTTCACCCTCCCCTTCAACACCATCATCATCATCAACCAACTCATCGCCAACAACAACCTTACACGGATTCATCGCAGACAAATAAGCAGCAGGCGCCAGATGTTTTGCTTGCTCAACTGCTCTCTCAAAACCAGCAGCGAACATTTCAATCCCATGATCCTCCTTCTCAGTCTCAAGCAGCTTCTTCTGAGCACCGAGAACTATCAACCTAGCCTCCAAAGCAGTCTTCTCCTCGCCAAGCATTTTACCAGCATCCTCGGCGACTGTCAGTTTCCCTTGCAAAGAATCCACCAAATCTAGAGCAGTATGAAGCTTATTCCCCTTCTCCAAATTATCCTGCATCAGCTGATCAACCGTAGCTTTATCGAACGAATCCCTCGCATGCTTCAACTCCTGTGTTCGGCCAATAGACATCAGCTGAGCTCCCATCACATGAAATAACCAGCAAAATAAATTAAACCAACACAAACTAACGCTACTAAAGAGAGCTGAGTAAAAATATTATACCCGAAGATACTGACAAACTCCAATATCACCAACCTCCTGAACGAGCTTGACATCAGATGGACTTTGAGAATACTCATTGGCCACCATACTCAACGGGAAGTGTTCACTCCAAAGGGAAGTCAAGTCCTCATCTCCTCTGTAGCCATGAAGCACTCTCTGGTTTTCAGTAAAACGCTTCACCTCCAAATCAACATCCTTCCCGCCGAGCTTATCCTCGGCCAAGTTCACAGGCCTATCCTTTTTGCCCTCACCCCTTTTTCGTTTAAAACTAATTTTCTTAACAGGAGATGGTTGATCAACCTCGGCACCCTTCTCTGCCATAATATGACTACTAGAACCCTGCTTTTCAACGTTTTTGTCCGAAAATAAGCTCACAGGCTACTCGAAGTCACCTTGGGAGCTTTCTCAACTGCAAAAAAATAAGCAGCAAAGGAATTACAAACCATAACCAATCATATACAAACAAACTACACACAACCATTACCCATGTATCCAACCAATGCATCTTTATCCGTTTCCAACTCAAGAAGTTCAATAACCAACAAGAAGCCCGAAGAAGAGATATGGTTAAATAAAAATTCCACAATCATCTCATTCCTATACTCCATCCCATCCATACCCAGCCAATATCTGTCTAGGCCTCGGAACCCAGAATAAAGGAAACCTCTCCAACAGACATTCATCAACAAACCAAGGAAATTCACCCTCAGCAATATCAATCTTCAAAAACATAGACTTAAAACCCTTATAAGAAGACCTATACAAACTGAAAATGGCACGATCAGGGGCACTGGCCAGGTTCAACCAACAACCACGTCTAACCCGCTTACACTGAAACAACGCAAAAAAGACCTCCAATAAAGGATCAATCTCTAAAAATCCCATCAGAATCTGAAAAGCCCTAACAAATGTCCAAGAATTAGGGTGTAGCTGAGATGGTGCACACTTAAGTTGCATCAACACGTCACGCTCAAACTCAGAAAAAGGAAACTTCACACCTAGGTCAACAAAAACACAACTATACATAAAGAAGAACTCAAAACCCTCCCTGCGATGAAAGACACGATCAGTAGCACTACATGGTACACACCTAAGTTTGATATCACTACCCTCCCTAACCCATGAAGACACTAACCCTAACTGCGATGCACTCTGCTCATCATCAAACACAAAAGCGTACCCTTTGACTGACTTTGCCACCCATGCAAATGGATTCGCAGGATCCCAAACCCACACATCTTCAACAATTTTTACCTCTTTTTTACCACTAGCAGTCGTCCCTATCTCAACCTTTTTTCCTTTCTCCATTTCGAAAACAAACATGCAAAACAGAAAAATGAAAAGAAAACAAGAGAAGAGCAACTAACCTTTTTTGCTTATCTTCCGCCAAAAACAAGAAGTAAAAACTCAAAGTGGATACTCAAAGAGTCCCGAAAAAACCACCCACCAGCCCACTACCCCACATCTCCAGCAAACGTTACGTCTTCAGCAGCAAACCCCAGCCATCGATAAAAAATGCGAAAAACCCAAATCAATGGCCAGATCTCACCACCGTTCCAGTTACCAACACATATTTAATACAGCTGTCTTCATAGTTATCGCCAAAATTCAAAAGAATGACCTATTTTTCAAATCCAATAATAAACAAATTAAGCTTGGGGGCTCCAACCACACCAAGCCATAGCTTGGCCCCCTCGATGCACCTAGAAAACCACATCCCAAAATCACGAGAAACAGACAGAAAATCTACCATAGATCCTGGTCCCGAACTATAGCTCATATAAGCTTAACCTGTTTATAGCTCGACTTCTAAAACAGGTCAATCTTGGGGCTATGATCCGTTACCCCAAGAACGGTCTATACCAGAAACTTTGGAACTAGGATCAACACATAACCTCCCCGCAAATCTCTCCACGTAAAAACTAAAGCCCCGAATCTCGGGCTACCAACAAGGACCACGTCAAAACCGATAACAAATGATACAAATAACTACCTTCAATATCTCCATTATATATAGGTGACTTACTCAGTCACAGGTATGATATACATTCAGTCTTACTCTGAATTACCTTAGATTCTTACTTACTTGAGCGTTGGAGTCCCTTAGTAGGTGCCCAACGCCGCCTTCCCAGCAATTAGACGACGTTCCACACTTTGTGCTCCAAGGAAAGCCGGTTCGAACTCCCACGAGGCGAGCTATACCTCAGAGCGTCCAGATCCACACAGGAACATATGTAATGCCCAACACTCATGAGACAGAGATTCCATCAGATATGGCAGTACTTCTCTGGTGTATCTTGAAAGGGAAGCAACTATACCTTCCAAGACTCATCAGGTGGTATATGGTCTAGACCCATGTCAAGGGCAATCTGGCATCCCCTGCTTGATCATGCAGATGGGTCACCAGGCTGAGGTACCCTGGGGGGATGGGGATGAGAGGTCGGTAGTTGTTGCTGCGAAGAAAGTCATTCCACACGACAATTGGTTTAGACCTTAGTCATCCACCAGACACCAAGGTCGTAGGGCACCCACCACCACTACAGAGGCAGCCACATCCTCAGCAGTAGCAAGACCCTCAGCACCACCTTCAACACCTTCAACACCATCTATACCAGCAGCACCATCATCTACTTCGCAGCCGATTTACCGTCTTGTGCAGTGCCTCTTCGAGGGGATTGATCAGATAGAGCATTGCAACAAACGACATTATCAACACTTAAAGAGGATCATAATCTCTGGCGGTACTAATATTCCACCTGAGCCTGACACCCCTTCAGAGCATAGTGATGAAGAGGAGGCCTAGGCCAGTGAGACGGAGGAGCCCCAGTCCCCAGCAGGAGGCAGTAGAGATGATGGCGACGACTCCTTCCACTCAGCTTGATTTGATGAGTATTGAGGCCGATGCTAATCTTTAAGTGTGGGGAGGTCATCATACATCAGCCAGATTATTTAGTTGTGAATTGTTCTAATTCCAGACACTTTTATTTCAATTTTCAGTACTTGCATCTCTATTTTAGTATGTTTTTGGACTTTTGTATATATTTGTTGCTTTGAATGCTCTTTAATTTTCCGCACTCTTTACCTTTTGCTTATATATACTCTAGACTTTTATTTTAGCTCTGCATACCTTTTATCATCTTTTGTGTTAGTCGGTATATATACCTTTTTATTATTTTTGGGTCATTCTAATTTAATTCTTAACATTTTAAATATCTTATTTTTATCTTAAAAGATTTTAAATTGGTTCAATGTTGTCATACGATTAAATTTCACACGAATAATTAATGAAATGAGTAATGTAAGTATTAACAACATTGTTGTTAAGTCATATATTCTTTTTTATGTTAGAAAAAATATAACCAAATTTTTTTTTTGTAATATTTCTTCTTCTTGATCTCCTTATTTAAAAAAAATCCAAATCCTAACGAGCATCAATGCTTCAAAATTAAAGAATTTTTTTTATGTTGATAGGTCGATTTACATATATATTAAAATCAAATACTATTAATTCTTAAATTTGTTAATTGTTTCTGTCAAATTTAATAATAGAACAATATTTAATCAGTTTAAATTTTTTTTGAAATTAAAGTAGAGCGTTTGAAAATTTTTGAAGCTGAAATAGAACGTTTAGAACGTTGAGGATCAAAATAATACATCTAAAAATCAAATCATAAATAAACAAAGTTAAAATGATTGTTACTACTGTTAGATAGCTTATTATTGATATATATTCATTCATTTTTTTTGAATTAATATTTATCTTTTATTTGTTAAGACATTGTACCATTTCTATATACATGGTTAATTTTTATATCATCTTTGACATATAAGAAGGTTATGATATGTAGGTTTCTATTTTGATAAATTGACTACATAGGCGAAGACAGATAAGGTTGTAACATCTAACATAATGAGCATGTATTATCATGCCTAATATTAAGGTACCAAATTAAATGAATCCTTAAAGTAATATCAATTAAACATAATATCAATCTTGGTTTGTTCCAAAATTAATTAAGGTTGCTTTTGTTTTTTATTCTTAAAAAAAATACTTTAGATTTATTATATATAAATGAAGAAAAAAGTAAAGCATATAATTAAATTTAAACAAGAACTACCATATTTAGATAGATAATTACTAAAATAGATATGACATTAAATTATAATGTTATTTTTTTAAATATATTTAATTTTTTATAATTTTTTATATAGTATTTTTTTAAATATTTTTAGTATTCTTTGTTAGGACATTATAATTTTTTACTATTATTAATTATAGTTATTTTTTGTTTAATTTACTCTACTTAATGGGATCAACAATTTACATTATAGTTAAAATTAAAATTACTTTCTTATATTATTATTCTATCATTTTTTAGGTATATACGTAAAAATGTTAGTTGTCTTTTTTTAATATTCTTTTTTACATCGTACTTTTTTAGTACTTTCTCGGTATTTTTTAGTACAATTTTAAATTATAATTTTTTACCAATTATGTCTGTTGTTATTTATAATTAATTTTTTATTTAATTTATTTTTTCTAATAAGATAAATCAACACCTAAATTACAATGACAAATTTTATAAAATCAAACAAAAAAATAGAATATATATTTTTTATAGTACTCTTGTACTCATTTATTTAATACTATTTTAGAGTATAATTTTTCATTACTTATAATTTTATTATTATTTTATGATTAATTTTTTATTTAATTTATTCTCTCTTCAGTAGGATTGAAAAATAATTTCTCAACTAATAATCAAACCTAGGACGTAAGAAGTGAACCTAAAAGCTAAAACTTTTAGCCTCCCAAAAACATAAGCATAATTAAACTAGTTGTGAATCAAAATTACATACAACAAAATACTAACAAGCATGGTTGTGGTAATTTGTTGTTCTAACCATATTTCCCTTTGGTGCTTCCCGATCCCTTGTCCATGCAGTTAACTAGCTAGGAAATTAGTTACTAGAAGGGATGTTTTGCACTTTTGAAAAGACAGAAGGAAGAAATAAAGGCAAAAACTAAGAAAATAAAGTAAGCATCCATGCATATATCACATAAAACAAGAAACCAAATCCAAACACAAACAACAACAATGGACAGTCTTGCCTGTATCCGTAGTGGCATAACACTTACAGAGACAAACTAAAGACGAGTAGGCTTGTCCTTATTGAATTAAAATAAAAGACACAACACAAACTTGGCAACAAGTCAACATCTATCGATGTTCCTTTTCAGTTAGACTTGAAGATCCAAGACAGAATCTCAGTAGTCTGCGAGAATTGTCCAGTGGAAGCAGATATTCCAATCTTAACCTTTTCAGGCAGCTTAGTGCTCAAATCGACATCATAAGTAAGAGTGTCGGGCTGGCTGTGGAGATATGTAGAGACATGGACAGTTAACTTCTTATGAGCAGAGTTATATGTTATCTTTGCAGTAGTTATCGCTGCATCATGAAAATTCCAGTAACAAACTTTTGATGACCTGATAGAGTTAACATCAACTCCGATGTGCGGATAATTGGGATCCCCAATATCGGAGTTGGAAAAAGTATCGAATTCAACAGCAACAATTCTGTCAGATGCATCATTAAAGAGGCCGAGAAACTTTCCAGAAGATTCAGGAGGAATTTCAGTGTCAGCACTAGCAAGGAAGAAGGCAAGACCATCACCAGGTCCAGGTGTATATTCAGTGTTATAGGGTTTTGAGATGCGAAAGACGAAGGTGGTTTCAAATCCTGCTCGGAGGCCACTGTGGTCGTAGAGGTGCACAGGGTCGGAGAATAAGACTCGGCCAACTCTGTTTCCCAGTGGGTTGCCATCGTCGTCCAGATTGGTGAGTCGAATGATATGGTGATCGGTAATGGTTGCGTCTCCTTGGAATTGGATCTCCTTGGAGTGCTTAGGGTCAAATTTGTGCAAGTTAAATGAGACACCCATGGCTATGGTTTTGTGGTTTTTGGAAATGAAATGAGATGTGAGGGATCTGTATGAGTTTGGGATGGGATGCCAAGCCTACTGCACCAGCTCGGTATTTATAGTGTGGCGATTGGTCTAATTAAGTACCTTAGCTTCCTTCTTAAGGTACATAATAGGTAGTGTAGCAAGTGATGATCAACAAAAACAAAATACAAAAGATATTAGATAGGTCGTTGTTTTTCACATGCATGGCCTTTAACAACCATTAACAGTTTAACACTACGTCACGTCCATAGTGTAATATATATGGCGTCACCCTCTAGCTTCATCACCTATCATAAATGCTTCTTATTTATACTACGCGTTATCACTTACTCGATTCAATTATTGAGGATTACAATGTGAGATCCCTTAATACCAGAAGAAGACCGTGCTAATATAGTCCTTCATTCTAGTTTAGCTAGATCGGTGGTCCATGATGATAAATGCTTATACTACCAACTACTTTTAATTATTTGTACTGCAAGTCTGCAACGTGTATGTGAATGCATGACTATGAGGCAAGGATATTAATCCTATAGCTACCAAATTCCAACTATCTTCCTATTCTTATATAGTGGAATTCAAAATGTGACGATCTGTTTCTATATCCAAGAGAGCTAGAGTTGCAGTGCGGTGCTGCTAATACGAAGCTAAGAGTTCTTGGAGCCGACACCCAAAGAGTAGAACTGTTTTTGTAGCCTCCAGCCTTTGGTAGCAGGGTCTTAGGGTATCGAAAGATTATTTTATATTAATAAATTGAGAGATGTAAGAGTATTATCATAATTTATTGTTTTTGTTCATCATTTAGCTACCAATATTTTATTGTTTTTGGTAATCATTTAGTTACAAATATACAGCTCTGATAAATAAATAAATTGAGAAATGCTGTAAAAAAAATAGGAAAAAGACACTATCAAAATTTATTATTTTTGGTCATTAGTTAGTCATTAATGTTTTAAAGTATGAAATTTTTTATTTAAATAAATATTTTATTTACTAAAATAAATAATTATAAAAATTATTACAAAAACAAGTCTTCCAATCTTATCTCATTTACACTATAAATAAGTTTTGTTTATAATGTAAATGAGATATATGAAATTTAAAAAAGATATACATATCTAAACGAGATACATTTACAATAATTATCTCGTTTATACTGTAAACGAGGTATTTGTATTTGTAAATATAAAAATATAATTTTTTAAAATAATAAAAATATTAATAATTTAAATTGGACCAAAAAACGTTTCAAATAACAGTAAAGATGGACGGTTTTAAATAATAGAAAAATAGACGGTTTAAAAATAATATAAAAAATAAACGGTATTAACTAACTAATTAATGGGTGATTAGGCGTATCACGTAATTTAAAACTGTCCATTTAAAATTAATATATTATTTTTTTAGAAACCAACCCATTTTTAAACTATTAATAAAAAATTTAGTGTTAATTTACTTCCTTTTTAAGTATATTTTCTTTTAAAAAAAATATACGTTAACGTTTAGCTCCTAAATTAATTACAAAATATTTGTATATATTTATACATATAATAATTAAATTGTCATAATAGAATAAAGAAATTGTAATAAATAAATAGTATAAATTGCTTACACTGAACATACTGTCAGACTAATTTATCGGAGCCTTGCAATCTTATAGGCCCATGTCCCAAAAAAAAAAGGAAGAGCTATGCAGCATTACGTTCTCAAGTTTCCAATGTTTGTAGGTGATACGGATTCAAAATTTTTTTTGTTATTTTAAATTAAGGAGCAAAATGACCATTTTGTCAAGGTCAAGAATTTAATTATTAGAACGAAAAGTATACGTTGTTAAGATACTATCTACTAATTTTTGACAATAATAATTAATTATTATTTTTTAATTTTTTTAAAAAATAAAATTTGAATAATCAGGATTTAATCAAAATTTATCCTTTTATTTTCATTTTCACTTAAAAATCTTAATCTCTCCCCCAAATCTCCCGTCCTTTCTCCACCCTAGTCTCCTTGCATACGTTGCCACCGATTCATCCGCCATTCGTGCAGGAAAGACAACCAGCATCATGCATCTGCTTCACCGTCATCGCGTCCCTTCGGCCACCCTACCTCGCGTGCAGTCGAGCTCCCACTCGTCGCCTCTCCGCCACGCGTCTTCCATCGCAGCTGTGATGCATCCCCACCTTGCTGTTGCACCGTCCAGAGTCCGCGAGCCCCTGTCGCCGTTGCAGACCGCCGTTAGGTACAGTCACTCAATAGTTCAATCTCTCTCTCCCGTCCATGTGTATGGTATTTGAATTTTGGTTGATCAAGTATGTTATTCACTATTTTTAGAATTTTTGTTGGTGTTATATGTGAATCCACATGTGTATGGTGTTTGAATTTTGAAATATTTTGCAAGGCTGCAGGCCCAAGTCCCAACTCTTTCACGCACCAATCAGTTCAACTATAGAAAAGATGTGTTTTTTCAGGTAAATTCCAACTCATTAGAATTGAAGAATTGCTTTTCTTATTATTTTATTTGATATTAAATATTTGAGGAAAAGAGAGAATAGGGTGTTCCAATCCAATGTAAGGGCAATTTCAAATTTCCAATGATTGTCTATCCCATAAGTAGGATTATGATTTTTCAATTTAGGAATTTTGGTTTGTTGTGTGTGTTCATGGAGTAATAAGAAGTAGAGCCATTTTTTTTACTCGTTGAAAGTCATGACTTATTTTGTGGATAAATTAAAATCTTGACTAGTCAGTAAAGATTTTAACTTGTATCACCTACTGAAGAACAAAATTTGTCTAAGGAAAGCCTGTGAGTGTCGGTGCTTAAACATGAATATTTCTAGCTTAAACTCCTATAATGCACTGATTATGTTTGTAATCTTACTCCCTTAAGCTGTGGATTTTTCGTTTTTTGAGGTTTCAGATGTGTCTTCCTCTATTGGTATAGCATGTTTCTTTTTTATATGTTCTGAATGTTTCTATTTCGTAAGTTTTGAATTTTTTTTTTTTTGTGTTTTGGATGTCTTTTGTTAAAGGTTTTGAATTTTTTTTTGTTATTGTACATTTGCTGAGTAAAAAACATACAAGAAGAAGAAGACGACATCCGAAAATAGCCTTTAGATGAGAGTGCTGGTTGTTGATGATGATCAATTATGGCTCAAGATCCTTGAAAAGATGCTCAAGAAGTGCTCTTACCAAGGTAACTACTAACTGTTTCTTTTAATCATCATATCATTGCTATGCTTTGTTGATATTATTAGGGTCCAATTGTTAATATATATGATAAAGAATTATGTTTCCTTTCCTTTTCTTTTCTGTTTTAGAATAGTTATAATTCCTTGTTGTTGCTGTGTATTTATACAAGTGACTCTTACTGCAAATAAAACAAGCATATCTTATATATTTGTGCCATTTAACTTATCATTCAAGTTATTATTCGTGCCATTTAAGTCTATCTCTTAATCAAATAATACAAATTGTGATTGCTGACCAAATTAAAATTTTTTCACTATGTTAATAAGACTTGTCTTTGTTTCACAGAAGTTGGTCCCTAGAAAATTCTAGATTTGATCAATGTATCATGGCTTACCAGAGAAAATGTTGGTAAATGGTGGTTTAGTAGTATATTTAGTGTGGATTATTTTTAATGCAAATCGGATCTTCCAACTATGATACATGGTGTATTTTTGGTGGAATTCTTTTATGCAAGTTGCATGTTTCCTTTCAAATTTGTTCTAATTTTTGTCTTGGTAGCTATCAATTGTAATAATCTTATGCATATTTTTTTTGTTTTCTGCAATATAGTAGTAGATTTTTCATGTAAATCAGTGGATGATTATCAGCTTAAGCCTCGCTAGTTGCTTAATTAGTTTGATGGAATATGTATATATGGCTCCACAGCAATATGATTCACATTACATTTGTGTGCTTAAATTAATTATTTTGCATTATTTATGCTTCAATTCATCATTGCGCATGCATTGATGCACATTATTTTTTTCAAATTGTTTTATGTATATAATTGACTAATTTACTTTTTGCATGGTGATTTTTCTCAGAAAAATGATCTAGCAGCCACTAAAATTGGAGAGGTCAATTCTGTTGTTAGAGCGAATGAATGATTTTTACCTGATTTTTTACACAATTGTAGCATACGTGTTTTTGTGTGTGATACACCGATATTATTATAGTATTCTTTTTTGTGTGATACATTGATACTTTTAAAGCATTGAGAATGGTGAGTCATCTTCATAAGTACATGTTATTCTATTGTTATAAGGCATTAAGAATGAGCGAGTCATATTCATAAGTACATGTTATTTTACTATTATAAGTTTTCCAGGTGCAAACTTTAAAGCGAATCAGCACTAGTTATATGAGTTCTATTTATGGAGGAAACAACTTAGGAGGTTCTGGTTAGCAGAAGTCAATTTTGCAAGTTTATATTTTCAAGTTTTTAAAGAAATATTTTGTCTTTTTTCTTGTTTACCAAAAGAATCTCCATGGAAGTTTTATTACGAAAACTCAGGTACAAAAATCATATCCTCTCAAGACACTTCCTGTTAAGACACATCTATAAAAGACACTTCCATAAATAGACATATCCGTAAACATATGCATAAAAAGACACCTCCATTAAAATGACTTATCATTCACCTCTATTAAAAAGATACATCATTTAAAAAGACATATCATTTGAAGACACATTTACAAAGGATACTTCCATTAAAAAGACAGATACATAAAAAAGACATATCATACAAAGACATAACAACCAATGACACCTCCCTTTAAAAACACATGCATAAAAAGGTACCTCCCTTAAAAACACTTATCCTCTGAAGACATTTCCAATAGAAGACACCTCCGTTAAAAAGACACATCATTTAAAAAGACATATTCTCTGAAGACATATTCACAAAAAACACCTCAGTTAAGAAGACACATTCACAGAAAACATGTCCATTAAAAGACACATGCATGTGAAGACATATCCTCTGAAGTCACATTTACAAAGGGCGCCTTCATATAATGACATGCACTGAATTAGACGCGTCCAATGAAGTTATAAGTAGAATACATTTTCATAAAAGTCGCTTCAAAACATTAACTTGTTAAAACAAACCAACTGTATGTCGGAAACCAAAAGACTCATCAATGCCCCAATATAGGATTCACATCCATAATAGATAGAACTTCTATGAAGTATCCAAATTTTTTTTTCCATAGTCTAACTAGAAACGCCTACTAGCAAGTAAGACAATCAACATGTGTAAGACAAGGAAAATATCAGGATGAAACAAAAGTGATAAAACATAAGTGGGGTATCATAAGACTAATTAATCAAGAATGTTCTATGCAACTTTCTTGTTATCATGTTTCTCTCCGTTGTAATTTTTTGGGTGTTCCGTTAGTCCTCCGAATCATGCTCTTCATGCTCAGTGTTGTGAACGTTGTCCTAACCTCCTTACGTTTGTTCCTGGGATGATTATGGTGCACAGTAGGTTGAGGACTTTTGTCAAGGAACTTCAGTGCTTGCGCAAGGGCAAAATTATTAGGATCCACAATGATTTCGAGCATTATTTCCTTCCTATATTCCTCAAGGTGTCCTGTATGTAAAATCAACATTGCGTAACGGCATTAGTTACTAATACCCATGAGATTTTTGCAGAAATCATTTATTCAAACATCAAGGATTTGGAAGCCCACATTATCCCATTGTTGCATTTTACCGCCTTTAGTCCAGTACTTTATGAATTTACAGACACATCCAAGTAAGTTTATACAAACAACACATTAGTCCAATAAAGATACATCTAAAGAATTATTTAGTCAAAAGACATAATCATAAATACTTTCCACATCAGAAAATAGTATAGGTTTCAACTTTTCTGTTACCAAATATAAAAAGAGATAAATTCTTTCAATAGCAGCCTCCATTAAACAAAAAAAAATGTTGAAATATTGACCAAATCACAATTAAATTCAGTTCATGACAAGCAATTTTAAGATTAGACACGTTAATCCAGTAAAGACACTTTTAAATGAGTTTTCACTCAAAAGATACACCCATGAAATATTTCAACATCAACATATACTAATCCAGCAAAAATCATGTAGAAGTGATAATTAACATACTTAACATGAACAAAATAAATTAAACTCAATAACTAACAAGTATCCATATAATATGAACAATGGAACATAGCATAAAAACAAACTTAACTTAAAGACCTAAACACGTTCTAGCCAAAGATTCTAATTTCATCAAATAAAATCCATATGATACTATACTTATAATAAGATCATGCAAGATACATAAATAAGCACTAACCAAGGAGGTAACTCAATAGCAGATTCACGGCAGTGCACGGTGAACCGAAGCAGCGTGCGTGCAGACTGCAGAGCCGAGTATGCATGGGTGAGGCACCATCATCTGGGTGAGTAGCGAAGACGATGCGACTTCAATCGCACGACTAGGTGGTGACCTTCGATCAAAGCTTGCCAATGGAAGACCTGTGTCGCCGTTGATGGAAGCTTGACGGCGGATGCTATAATGGTTGATGTAATTGCGGGCAGAATTGCTGGCGGCGCTGACCTGAGTTGACACTGGTGACAAGAACGCGTTGGAGGTTGACTGTTCGAAGACACAGCCGTCAGGGGTTTGGGGGGTGGAGGTGTTCTACACGGTAAAAATCAATATGAATTAGGTTGGCGGCGGCGACTGGCGGAGATGACAATTCTGATGGCTATGCGGCACTGGAGAAGGATATGGGGGTTGGGGGAGTGTGTCCACGGTAAGAAAATATGGGTATAGAATAAATTAGGGTTAGTGTGGTAAACTAGTGAAATTAGGAATTAATCTGGGTTAATTTGGGATGTCGCTTTCGGAATTAAGTGGGCTTGGAGTCCAGCCCAATTAAAGTTGGCAGATGTTGGCAGAAATGCTATTGGTAACGTAGCGGGATTGTTAGAAGAATTACATATGCTAAATTTAATAGAGGAGGTCAACGTTATTTCGCAAGAAAACGGAGATTAAAATTAAAATTTAGGAAGTTGTCGTCACCTAGTACTTTTGAAGACTAGGTCAGATGGGAGGAGGATGCGGCAAGAGGAGGCAAAGTTGTCGTCAGCGAGATAGTGGAGCTTGACGCCATAGAAACTCTTGCGGAGTAGCTTCACCTTCATATCCATATGCTCGGTTCAGGTGCCTATTCAAGGGATGCAACACGAACAAGAACCACTGGTGATTCAGACTATTGAAATCAATGGTGTGTGTGAAGAATCACTTTGTTGAAGCGTTTGTGTAGTTGGTGCTACCTAAAACATGGTGGTCACCATTGGGAGAGGGATGCAGGTGGACATGGAGGCTGTGTTGGCGGTGGTAGTGGTGATGGAAGTTGGAGGAGAAGTAGGCTTGGTTTGAAAGGAAACGAGAATGTGGAGTTAGATTTGAAATTTGAGAAATTATATTTGGGTAATTTTTGAAATATTTCAATTATTGTTTCCAAAAAAATTCAATTTTCTATGTCTCCACTTTCTAAAAGTATTGAAGAGACTGAAATTTTGTGTCCGGAGACTAAAATTTTAGTTCTAATCTTTAACTACCAAATACAATACTGAGTCTTAATCCCGAATCTCAATTTCTGTATCGCATACCAAAGCAGCCTAAGGTGATATGAAAAAGATAAACAAAATGTCATGAATTGAAATTGAATAAGAAAGGTACATTAAAACTGAAATAAAAAGAAAAAAGATAGGTTAAAATTGAATACAAAGAGAATCACTCTACTTTCTATCCAATTTTTTGATGTAACAAGAAAATGACTCTTCAACCTAACTTGTCCACATCATAGTTTGAAAATTGAATTGAAGGGACTCCTCAACCTTCTACCCAATTTCCCGTGCAATAAGAGAGGAACTCACTCAACCTCACTTGTCCACACCATGGTTTTATCACGAAACAAAAAAATGCTTTGGCACCTCTAATCACTCAATACTGCGACTACAATAGCTAAAGAGGTATTTATAACCTCTTAGATTATTAGGTTAAAACAAAGAAAACCCTAAAGCCTACAAACATAAACTCCAATCTAGTAACTAAATAAATAAAAATCAAAATACATAAAATAAACTAATAACCACTACAACATTTTGGGTCTATGGCCACGGTTTTTTTATGGTCACAATTTTTTACCGTGACAAAAAATGAACCTATGGTCACGGTTTTTTAAAAAAGGGTGACCATAGAGTACCTACGATGACGGTTTTATAAAAAAGGTGGCCTAAAAGGATCTATGGTCATGGTTTTTGGAGGTGACCTAAAAGAGTTTATGGTCACAATTTTCAAAAAAAGGTGACCTAAAAGGGTCTATGGTCACAGTTTAGGGGTGACCTAAAGGAGCCTATGGTCACTGTTTTGGGGAGTGACCTAAAATGTTCTATGGTCACTTTTTTCGAGTGACCTAAAGGGTCTATGGTCACGTTTTGGGGGTGACTAAAAGGATTTATGATCACGGTTTTGGAGTACATAAAGGATCTATGGTCATAATTTGGGGGACCCAAAAGGGCTATGTTACAATCGAAAACCAAAATATGGTACGGTTTTAGGGTGACAAAGGATCTAAATTGGT